>NC_058085.1:126853374-127153374 GCF_014858855.1 Bufo gargarizans
CGAATTTTGTGGAGCCAGTCAAAAGCTGGGTGGCCTCTGGGACGAGAGGTGCTGTTGTCACTAAAGTGCAGGAAACGCAGGATGGTCTCAAATCGTGTCCTGGACATGGCAGCAGAGAACATGGACATGTGATGAATTGGGTTCGTGGACCAATATGACTGCAATTCATGCTTTTTTTATCAGGCCCATGTTGAGGAGAAGGCCCAGAAAAGTTTTAAATTCGGAAAAGACTGGGCATAAAAGCTTCCCGGGTTGGCGGCTGTAAATTGAGTGGCATACCGGTTTGTTTCTGCCATGACTAAGTCCAAGAGCTCCGCAGTCAAGAACAGCTCAAAAACCCCCAGTGCCGATCCGATCTGAGCTGTCTCAACCCGAACTCCAGACTGGGCGGTGAAAGGGGGAACTACTGGTGCGGCTGAAGTTAGGGGCTGCCAATCAGGGTTTGTCCAGCACCTCAAGGGACTCTACGGGCTCTACGGGCCTGTCTGTGCTGGTGGCTGCGACTGGGAAACTAATGTACGTGCCACCGTACCAGCATTCAACTGCCCTTCTGGTGCTCGCCACTTCACCATGTTCTACGGCAGTGCTGGTAGCTAGGTCCAGGATGGGCTGCGCTCTGGTTGTATGCCTTACCACGTAATCCGACAGCGCCAGCCCCACTCTGCTGCCCTTGAAGCGGATCCTGCTGCAAACCTGTGGTCTAGCCAACACGGGGGCAGGTACGCCTGGTGGTATCAGGGACCTCAACCTCATTGTCCGAACTTTGGGTCAGACTGCCACTGCGTTCTACAGGTTCGTATTCTGACCCGCTGGATCGTCTAGATGAGGTTCCCATTCCTCATACGACTGGGTCAGGAAGCCTGTAGCCCTCTTCAAAGAATACCCCTTACTTGCCATTTGGTCAAGCAAAATTTAGGGGTAATTCCCTGAGACTACCCAAGAAAAAAAGGCAAGCCTGTCTTACAAATGGGGAGGCTATCGAAGTACAGGAAGCCGCTGCGATTGATAAAAAATATCAAAACTGATTTTTTTATCGCCGCAGCGCTTGTGAAGTGATTGTGCAGTGATAAAAAAAATAAAAATGTTTGTCACTGCGGCGGGGCGGGGCGTGGGTGACGCATCGTGTGGTGGGGCTGAACTCGATTAGGCACGTGGCGTGTTGGGTGGTAGGGGCCGAGCTAAGGTGACACTCAATCATATTATAGAATCGGACTGTGAATCAGTTCTGATCGCTTACAGATACTATAAAAGTACCAATGCTGATTAGCGATACGCCTAATCGAGCGAATCAGTGACTGCGGTGCGGTGGGCTGGGCGCTAACCGACACTAACTACCTACCAAAAGGGGCCTAAGACTAACCTAAACCTAACAGTCAATACTGGTGAAAAAAAAAAAGTGACAGTTTACCACTGATCACTTTGTTTCCCTTTCACTAGTGATTGACAGGGGTGATCAAGGGGTTAATTGGGGTGATTGGGGGGGGGGGGGTGATCTGGGGCTAAGTGTGTAGTGTTTGGTGTACTTACAGTTATCTGTGCTCTCTGCTAGGACCAACCGATGAAAAGGACCCAACAGAGAGCACAGTAGCCATTTAACACACTATATTTATAAAATATAGTGTGTTAATATGGCTTTTGATTTGATTTTTCAAAAGTCCACCAGCCTGCCAGCACTGATCATTAGCTGGCAGGCTGGTGACAAACTTCTCCTGCGCCGATTCCCGGCCCGCACTGAGCATGTGCGTGCCGGCTATGCTCGACATCTTGCGTCTTGTGAGAGGACGCATCGGCGTGTCCAGGAGGAATAACCCGGCTGCCGCCGTTCGGCGTTCCTGAGGTGGTTAAAAAAGATACCAAACGCCTGGAGATGGAGCTGGAAACTCAGTGTAATGTACTAGAACAACAATATGTCCAACACCCAACAGATATGAATAGAAATGCCTGGCTCCAAGCAGGTAGGAAATACCTGACCATAATCAAAGACAAGGCAGACAGGAAACTATTTTTCATGCAACAGACTGCATTTGAACTAGGCAATCAGTCAGCTAAATTATTGGCCCAACTTATTCGCTGAAACTCACCCTCTTCAACAATATCATCAGTCAGGAATCCTACGGGCCACGTACTGGACATGCAGGATGGAATCCTACAGACATTTACACAATTTTACCAAGAATTATATAGATCTAATATTACAGCTTCAGAAGCAGAGATAGCTAGATATTTGGAGGATATATCCCTTCCCATGCTCACTACAACACAAAGTGCCCAGTTAGATCAACCAATTAGCTTAGAAGAAATAACACCATATAAATAAAGCCATATCAGACCTCGATAATGGGAAGTCATCTGGCCCAGATGGACTTCCTAAAGAAGTATATGCTAAATATGCTGAGGTAATGGCTCCACAATTACTAACCTCCCTCCATGCGGCCCTAGAAACAGGTCATCTACCGAAATCATTTATGGAAGCCATTTTTTGGTGTCGCTTAAGCCTGATAAAGATCCCCTAGACTGCAGCTACAGACCCATCGCATTATTAAATGTAGATTACAAAATCCTAACTAGGGTCCTAGCCACTAGACTGAACCAGGTGATCCCGTCATGGTCCACTAGGACCAGACGGGATTCATGCCAGGGAAATCCACCACTGAAAATATCAGAAGAGTTCAAGTGGTCACGCAGCTGGTATTTTCCTTGAATGAGGATTGGGCCCTAGCCTCCTTAGACGCGACCAAGGCATTTGATTCCATATTCCTATTTATTTCAATGCCTAAGGGGTATGGTTTTGGCGTACAATTTCTCAAATGGATCACTCTTATGTAGTAACCTGGTAAGCAGACTACTTAATAAATGGAGAACTATCAGAGACCTTCCCTCTTCACAGAGGTGCTAGACAAGGATGCCCCCCCTGTCACCACTCCTATTCGCACTAGCAATTGAGACCCTGGCAATTAAAGCAAGAAATAGCAATAATATAACAGGAGTAAAAATGGGAGAGAGAGAATTCCGTATAGGATTATATGGCGGACGACTTGATTCTATATTTGTCATCACCGAGTACATCTCTTAGAGGTTGCAATAGGGCTGATAAATGAGTTTGGAGAGTTTTCGGGTCTAAAAATTAACTGGGGGAATCAGTATATATGCCTCTGGGCAAGGCGAATTGGACTGGCCCATTCCACGTGGAGAGACTCAAAGTAGTGGACACTTTCAAATACCTAGGAGTACATATTACCAAAAAACACTCTCAGGCCTTATCACTTAATATTTACCCCTTAATTGGCCGTATACAAAATAAACTTCAAAATTGGAAGACTCTGACCATTTCTGTGGCAAGACGTATCAATCTAATCAAAATGATATACTTCCAATGCCCTTTATAGCCTTCAACAGTCAGAGACTTATATACCAAATCGCTCTTTACAGAAATAGACGCACTGACTAGAGTCTTTGTCTGGGGTAGATCCCAACCTGAATTAAGCATGGATATATTAAAACGACCTAAACCGGAGGGAGGTATGGCATTGCCGGACTATCGTTTGTATTACTTGGCAGGCCAATTGAGGCTTATTAGCGCCTGGTACTCCTCGGAAGAATTACCCACGGAACAGATGCGGACCCATTTTGCGGACGTGTGAATGGAAAAGATATCCCTCAAAATGAAATAAATTTAATTATTAAAGTTAAGCAAAAAGCATAGATGTGGTAGGCAATAACAAGTGCTCGGCGGCACTAAATCAGGTGCTCGGCGGCACCAAATCAGAAACCATATGTCCTACCACAATCCGGGGGGTTCCAGTGCACATCCATGAATCCCGGAGGGAAAGCAAAAAACATCTATCCCTGGGCTAGATGATGATGTGGTATTGAAGGACAGGGTGGGCAAAGAACTGTCCCTGATATTGCCCTACAGGGGGGTGCTATTCTGGCCCTGATAGCCTAACCACAGACCACCCGCTCTGATAAGAGCGACCCCGTCCGGAACCTCACCCTATATAAAAATGGCCCTAGTAAGCCCCTAGGCCCCTGACTTCTAGCTGATCACTATATAGATCTATGTGTTTTTGACTCATTATGAAAGTATATTATAAGTATATTGCACCCCTCTGTGTATCACACATATCGATAGCACAGCCAAACCAGTGCTTAAAAGGACTTTAGCTAGTGTCTGGTGTCCCTAACAGCCTGTCCCTGCTCCACACAGCAACCTCTCCCTACACTGGCAAAACACTGAATGTAAAATGGCAGCCAGATCAGGTCTATTTATAAGGTAGGGGGTATGTCCATGTGCTAAAACATCTCAATTGGCTGTCCTGTACCACCTGATGTATGTGTCATGGGTCAAAGTTCCTCACAATGTAAAATAATATGGCGGGCGCGAATATCTCTATGTTCACATGTTCGGTGAATCGCGAACACGCAAAGTTCGCCGCGAAACGACCGCCGGGCGAACCGCAAGGCCATCTCTATTGACGTACTCGTGGGGAAATAGGGAACAAAATGTGTGGTGCTTTTTGTCCTGTTACCCCTTGTGAAAGTAAAAAATGTGAGTGTAAAGCAACTTTTTCTGAAATTCTGTGAAACGCCCGATAATTTAAAGTGCTTACTATACACCTTAAAATATTCATTAAGGGGTGTAGTTTCCGGATTGGGGTCACTTTTTGGGGGTTTCCACTGTAGGGCCACCTCAGGGTGTCTTCACATGTGACATAGCTCCCATTTACCATTCCAGCTAAATCCGCTTTCCTAATGCCATATGGTGCTCCTTCCACTCTGAAGCCTGCTGTGCTTTCTGGAAAAAATGTGTAATTAGTAATTTTCACAGCCAAGCGTTTCCTAAGGCCTTATGCACACGACCGTGGTGTGTTTTGCAATCCGCAAATCACAGATCCGCAAAACACGGATGGCGTCCGTGCGCGTTCTGAAATTTGCGGAACGGTGCGGACAGCCTTTAATATAAATGCCTATTCTTGTCCGCAAAGCGCGGAGTAGTTTCTGGAATAAGGACACTTTTCGGGAGTTTCCACTCTAGGGTTACATGAGGGTGTGTTCAGTTGCAAGATGGCGCCTGTCAATTATTCCGGTGAAATCTGCCTTCCAAAAGCCAATTGGTGCTCCTTTCCTTCTGACCCCTGTGGTACGCCCATATAGCAGTATACAAGCACATATAGGGTATTGCTGTAATCAGGAGAAAGTGGGCAATAAATTAGGGGGGGCATTTTCTCCAGTTCCATCTTGTGAAAGTGAAAAATTTGGGCCTAAAGTCCATTTTTCTGGAGAAAACTTTAATTTTTTATTTTCACGGCCAATTTCATGAATCACTTTTGAGGACAAAGTTCTCACTACACATCTTGAAATATTCCTTGAGGGGTATAGTTTCCAGAATGTGGTCACTTTTTGTTTATTTTTTCACTCTACGGGTACCTCAGGGTGTCTTTATATGTGACATAGCTCCCAAAAACCAATCCTGCAAAATCTGTCCTCCAAAAGCCCTATGGCGCTACTTGCATTTTGAACCCTGCCATGCATCCATACATCATTTTTTGAGCACATATGGGGTGTTGGTGTATTCGGAGGGAAATGGGGAACAAAATGTGTGGTGCATTTTGTCCTGTTTTCCCTTGTTAAAGTGAAAAATGTGGGTGTAAAGCAACTTTTTCTGGAAATAATTTTAATTTTTCATTTTCACAGCCAATCGTTTCCTAATTCTGTGAAACGCCTGATGGGTCAAAGTGGTCACTACACACCTTGAAATATTCCTTGAGGGGTGTAGTTTCCGGAATTGGTCACTTTTTTGGGGTTTCCACTGTAGGGCCACCTCAGGGTGTCTTCATATGCGACATAGCTCCCAATTACCATTCCAGCTAAATCCGCTTTCCAAAAGCCATACGGTGCTCCTTCCACTCTGAAGCATGCTGTGCGCCCATACATTTGTTTTTGAGCACACAAGGGGTGTTTCTGTAAACTCCTGATTCAGGGTAATAGATTTTGAGTTTTGTTTGGCTGTTAACCCTTGATGTGTTGCAGAAAAAATAGATAAAAATTTTAAATCTGCAAAAAAAAAAGTGAAATTTTGAATTTTCATTCCCATTTTCATTTAATTCTCGTGGGGCACCTAATGGGTTAACCAAGTTTGTAAAATCAGTTTTTCATACCTTAAGGGGTGTACTTTCTAAAATTGGGTGATTTATGGGTGGTTTTAATATGTAAGCCCCAGAAAGTGACTTCATAACTGAACTAGTCCTGAAAAAATTGGGGTTTAGAAATATTCTTAAAAATTTTAAGATTTGCTTCTAAACTTCTAAGCCTTCTAACATCCCAAAAAAATAAAATGTAATTTTCTAAATGATACAAACATGAAGCAGACATATGGGGAATGTAAAGTAATAAAAAAAATTTGAGTTATTACTATCTATTATAAAAGTAGAGAAATTGAAATTCGGAAATTTGCTAGTTTTTCCAAATTTTTGTTAAATTTGGTATTTTCTTTTATAAATAAAAATGAAATATTTTGACTCAATTTTACCACTGTCATGAAGTACAATTTGTGACGAGAAAATAATCTCAGAATGGCCTGGATGGGTAAAAGCGTTTTAAAGTTATTACCACATAAAGTGACACATGTCAGATTTGCTAAAAATGGCCTGGTCCTTAAGGTGAAAAATGGCAGGGTCCTGAAGGGGTTAATGTTTTGCAACCCCAGTATGGTAATGTATGGGAGTGACAGAGTTAACCAGTTCTGGCACGTCCCCTAGAGAAGCTGAGGTTTGGACTATTATCTCTACCCCTAGTCTCTAGTCTATTCTTAAATATACTGTTTCCAGCAGAGGGAGTGAGCGGTTGTGTTTTGCCTCACTCCTCAGTACTGTAGCTGTCCCTCAAGATGCAGAGAATAACTATTTCTGCATTATCTACCAAAAGAAAATCATCTTTACATTGAAGTAATCCTGGATACATAGATAGATAGATACAGAGAGAGAGAGAAAATTACAGAATCTGTAATGGCTGAGAAAATGGAGTGATTAAGGTACACTGCTATCAAAAGCTATAGACATTACTGCTGTGAGGGGAACATTGCCAAGGCACCATCCAAACTTAGACACGACCTGGTCGGTAATTTCCCTAAATCTGTATGCCGCATTAGTGTATTACAGCTATCTTACCAAAAGTATTATTGTCAGCTTCCTATTCAGCAGAGGAAGAGTGCAGGAGTGCATTGAATCTAAACCTAGTCTATACCCTTACACAATCATCTGGGGAAGGTTTGCACTGTACATTGTTGGAACCATGTTGGGAGTGTTGAGACTGTTGGGAATACTAAACCCTCATTTTGCACTACAGTAAAGAGAGGCATTTATTCAGTTAAATCTGCACCATATGCCAGCCATCACACACCCTACAGACCTTGCCTCACACTTATGCAAACTTTAGCACCAAGGGCAACTCAAACTACCATCAGACAGGATATAACTGTCAATGTAAGATTGGCACACTCAAATATGCGGAGCCCGACGGAGTTGAGACAATTTATTATAACTACGTTTGATAAAATATAATAAAATACACTAAAATACAAATATAAATACAGTTGTGAATAAAATTGGATTAAACAATGATTGTAGTTATTCCTATATTGCTCAGATCAACTTATTACAGATACTGGTAAGTATCCTGGACTAGTAAGATGCTCTGAGTATTTTCAATGACGAGTGGGCCTGCAATGATATACGGTAGGTTCTGTGTGTATTCAATTGCAAATCCTACAACAAAATAACATCATACAAATTCATCGCACTCTATATCATTTCACTTCACGCATCTATATTCAGGTTTGCGAGGTTTTGCTGAAAACAATATGAAAAAATTCCTTTCGGAAGGATTTTTCATTCACACTCGAAAAACACTAAAAAGTTTTTGTGCAAAGTCACATGCAATAATTCTCTATAAAGACACTATGTGAATGTCTCTTTGTATTTGTAGTCACTACAATCCATGCGTTTCTTGCTTATTATATACTTGATTTCTCATAAGAGTCTTTGCATGGATGTATATTCAGATTTTTTCAAAGATCACCGAAGAAAATTCCTGGAAAAAATCTTCAAAGAGATTCTATGGACAAAGTTCCGATTCTATTTGTATTCAGAAAACAGCGATACGAAAGTCTCTGTGCAATAATCACATGCAATAGTTCTCTATATGGGCACTGTGTTGTTATCTCTTTATAGGATATAAGTATAATATCAGTACCGATAACCCACACTTGTGGGCTTACCTGTCCTTTTTGTTCAGCTGGTTTTTCTGAGTAGTTGTCACTTCCGACTTTAGGCCGGCGTCCCGGTCTTTGCTGTGTCAGCGTCTTAGTACTCTATATTTCGCATTGGGTGTATCCCCAATGATGGCTTTCAGCTGGTTAAGGCAGGTTAATATAGAAAGTCTTGCTTGAATCCTCGATGTCCTTTACTTTTAACAGTGCACGGTTCGTTCGGGGTTCAATCTTTCCGGGGTGAAACTTTCACCAGACGCGTTTCGGGGATAACTCTCCCCTTCCTCAGTGGCATCACCCCCTACAAGTGAATGATGGGTTTTATACCCCTCTAGTCTTGTAAAAAAAACAAAAAAAAAAAAAAAACGGTATCCTAGAAGAAAAGGAATATGGATTCTCCCAATATGGATCTTCCTCATCTATATTTCTTTCTTTTCTTTCTTTTTTGATGGTATTTTTCTTGTTTTAACTGTCCATGATCACTCCAGGATTCATAAATAATGTAATTTAGTTAATTTTTACATGTTTCTATACATGCGGTTTTTAGTTGCGGTTTTTGTGCGTTTTTTCTTATGATGCGTTTTTTTCTCTGTTAGTGCGTTTTTTTGATATTTGTTGCATTTTTAACTTCTAAATCAACTACATATCTTATTTTCTTAAAATGACATTCATAGCTAAAATTATAAGACAATTTTGGCATTGACCTCCAAGATATTAATTTCAAATTAGGTCAAATGGTGGTGCATCTGACACATTCAGGGAGGAATCAAGGGACGCACACCTGTGGTCCAGAGAGAGTCACAGTGCTGATAAACAGCCTGGCATGTGACTCTCTGTGAACACACAGGCGGACGACCCACTGTCTATAAAAAGCCGAAAATTTCAAGCTCTGAGTTTAGCCCCTTTGGTATCATGCTCCCAAAGTCGTATATAAGCCTAGATTCCGCTCTCGACATTTTCTCTATATGGTTGCCCCCCCTCCAGTGTGTGTCTATCTTCTCCAGCGCTGTAAATGACAGGCCTGTACAGCTTTTGTTGTGTACCTCTTTAAAGTGTTTGGATAATGGATTGTTTTCACATCCTTTTGTAATATTATTTAGATGTTCTGATATCCTGACTTTCAGCTGTCTTTTGGTACGGCCAATGTACTGTTTAGGACAAGGGCACTGGATTAGATAGACCACACTGGAGGAATTGCATGTCAGAGGTTGTTTTACCGTCATCGAAAAGGCGTTTTGGGTTGAGGAAATTTCTGTCGTTTTTTTGGGAAATTTAGTTTTCCTACATCCTATGCATGTTCCACATCTAAAAAGCCTTTAGTGTTCAGCCAACCGGATGTATTAATTTTCTTCTTTTTATCCTTTATTGAGGGGGCTATCTGTATGCCCAAATTTGGAGCTTTAGTATAGGTAATGAGTGGTTGGGCTGGTAAGATAGGCCCAATTACTTTGTCGTATAGCACGTGATGCCAGTGTCGTTTGATCAGCTGTGAAATTTGCCTTGATTGAGCATTGTAGGGCAAGATTATTCTGAACTCAGAACTTGTATCAAAATTCTGTGGGGATTTTGTTTCAAAAAAGGACCCTCTGTCTAGCTGTCTCACCTTTCCCAAATGCTTTTTCAAGTATTTTTACAGGGTAATTCTTTTCTCTAAATTGTAAATTCATTTTTATAGCTTCCTCCTCAAAAGTTTGGTTTTCAGTGCAGTTGCGTCTAATGCGGCAAAACTGTCCGAGGGGAACATTTGTGAGCCATCTTGGCAAATGGCAGCTAGAGAATAGAATAAACCCATTTTTAGATGTTGGTTTGTGATAGATATTACACAGGTATTTGTTATCTTTTTTTGTTATTTGTATATCTAGGAAGTCTACCTTCTCTTTATTCATGCCTGCCGTAAAACACAGGTTGTATACGTTTTTATTCAAGTCCTGCATGAACTGTTGTAGTCCATATTCACCACTTCTCCAAATGAAAACAACATCGTCGATGTAGCGCCGCCATAGGACCAGGTCGCCCCCTAGCTTGGGATCTATAAATTCATGTTCCCACTGGGCCAAAAATAAATTAGCATAGCTGGGGGCAAACCTGGTACCCATGGCGGTGCCCCTCAACTGTAAATAATATTCATCATTGAAGAAAAAATAGTTGTGGTGAAGAATATGATCTACATATTAAACGCAGATCTGAGATTTTGGATAACTTGTCTGAACAGATTACAATATTGAAAAATAAAATAGACCAGTTTCCAAAAGACCAGATCTTTGAAATTTGGCAAGAAAGACTGTGTAAAAGTTTAGATAAAACAGAGCAAGAAATAATTACTAAAAAAATGAAAAAACATAAATATATATCAAAAGCAAAACCAAATGAAATACGATTAGTGAACGAAACGTCAAAACCAAAAAGTAACGTACAGACGTTAGGAGGATATGAGGACCATAATAGACATGGCGTACCAACCCAAAATAGATTTGAAATCTTAGCGCATGACTCTTTTTTAGACCAAGCTCCGCCTCACCATCCACCAAGAATCAGACGCAGACAATCACAATCACCAGACCACGAGAAACAAACACTAACACCTTACAGACCACCATACAACTTGAGGCACAGAACTCCACCATTGGAACAGAGGAAACCAACTTACCAGAGAACACATTTGGAGAAACAGGATGTACGCTCACACAACACCCAAGACAACTATTCAATGGACAGTCAGAGACACCACCACAGGGAATATTTCACAAAATCAGGAAAACACGAAGAGGTAAGAAGAAAACCAGAGCACAAGAGACACTATTAAATACAGATCAGAATAACATAGTTAATTTGAGCCAAACAATGCTCACACCTGCACAAATTACCCTATTAAATAAGGGATTAAAGTTTGCCCCCACAAAAAAACTAAATAAATTTGATACCTATATAGGTATTCAAAAATTCATTCGGAAACTGTGTTTAAAGAAATATTATTTGAAAAACCCAGTTAGCACAGACACGGAAAAGGAAGATCTCTTCACACACACTCACTTGAAAAATAAGTCAAAATTTTTTCCAAGAGCAGAGATCAGTCCAGAGATATCTGCCTTTCAAAAAAACATTGAAATAGGTCTGAATAAGATAAAATCAAAAAGATCTGATAGGAATAACCTAACTAGCACTGAGATTAAGGCCATAAGAGAATTGCAGGAAGACCAGAATATCGTAATCCGTCCGGCCGATAAGGGGGGCGCCATTGTCATTTGGGGCAAAGACAAATACAATGAAGAGTGTTTGTCTCAGCTATCTGACCAATCCACCTATAAGAAGATAAAAAAGGATCCAACAAGTGAATTCAAGTCAGCTTTAGCTAATCATTGTGATAAAGGTTTACAGCAAAATATCTTGACTGAACAAGAATATAATTATATCACGGGAACATTAGGCAGACTGCCGATCTTTTATTGCTTGCCGAAGATCCACAAGGATATGAAAACCACCAAATCCTATATTAAGGATACAACCCAAATTATTGGGGTATTGGAGGGACTGGATGTCCAACCGGAGTGGATTATCAACACACTGGACATAGAGTCCCTCTATACAATAATAGATCATACACAGGGAATTTCGGCCCTAAGGAAACAACTCAATTCCAATGGGACTATGCAGCAGCAACAGATAGAGTTTATAATAGAGGGTGTAGATCATATCCTTCACCACAACTATTTTTTCTTCAATGATGAATATTATTTACAGTTGAGGGGCACCGCCATGGGTACCAGGTTCGCCCCAGCTATGCTAATTTATTTTTGGCCCAGTGGGAACATGAATTTATAGATCCCAAGCTTGGGGGCGACCTGGTCCTATGGTGGCGCTACATCGGCGATGTTGTTTTCATTTGGAGAAGTGGTGAATATGGACTACAACAGTTCATGCAGGACTTGAATAAAAACGTATACAACCTGTGTTTTACGGCAGGCATGAATAAAGAGAAGGCAGACTTCCTAGATATACAAATAACAAAAAAAGATAACAAATACCTGTGTAATACCTATCACAAACCAACATCTAAAAATGGGTTTATTCTATTCTCTAGCTGCCATTTGCCAAGATGGCTCACAAATGTTCCCCTCGGACAGTTTCGCTGCATTAGACGCAACTGCACTGAAAACCAAACTTTTGAGGAGGAAGCTATAAAAATGAATTTACAGTTTAGAGAAAAGAATTACCCTGTAAAAATACTTGAAGAAGCATTGGGAAAGGTGAGACAGCTAGACAGAGGGTCCTTTTTTGAAACAAAATCCCCACAGAATTTTGATACAAGTTCTGAGTTCAGAATAATCTTGCCCTACAATGCTCAATCAAGGCAAATTTCACAGCTGATCAAACGACACTGGCATCACGTGCTATACGACAAAGTAATTGGGCCTATCTTACCAGCCCAACCACTCATTACCTATACTAAAGCTCCAAATTTGGGCATACAGATAGCCCCCTCAATAAAGGATAAAAAGAAGAAAATTAATACATCCGGTTGGCTGAACACTAAAGGCTTTTTAGATGTGGAACATGCATAGGATGTAGGAAAACTAAATTTCCCAAAAAAACGACAGAAATTTCCTCAACCCAAAACGCCTTTTCGATGACGGTAAAACAACCTCTGACATGCAATTCCTCCAGTGTGGTCTATCTAATCCAGTGCCCTTGTCCTAAACAGTACATTGGCCGTACCAAAAGACAGCTGAAAGTCAGGATATCAGAACATCTAAATAATATTACAAAAGGATGTGAAAACAATCCATTATCCAAACACTTTAAAGAGGTACACAACAAAAGCTGTACAGGCCTGTCATTTACAGCGCTGGAGAAGATAGACACACACTGGAGGGGGGGCAACCATATAGAGAAAATGTCGAGAGCGGAATCTAGGCGTATATACGACTTTGGGAGCATGATACCAAAGGGGCTAAACTCAGAGCTTGAAATTTTCGGCTTTTTATAGACAGTGGGTCGTCCGCCTGTGTGTTCACAGAGAGTCACATGCCAGGCTGTTTATCAGCACTGTGACTCTCTCTGGACCACAGGTGTGCGTCCCTTGATTCCTCCCTGAATGTGTCAGATGCACCACCATTTGACCTAATTTGAAATTAATATCTTGGAGGTCAATGCCAAAATTGTCTTATAATTTTAGCTATGAATGTCATTTTAAGAAAATAAGATATGTAGTTGATTTAGAAGTTAAAAATGCAACAAATATCAAAAAAACGCACTAATAGAGAAAAAAACGCATCATAAGAAAAAATGCACAAAAACCGCAACTAAAAACCGCATGTATAGAAACATGTAAAAATTAACTAAATTACATTATTTATGAATCCTGGAGTGATCTTGGACAGTTAAAACAAGAAAAATACCATCAAAAAAGAAAGAAAAGAAAGAAATATAGATGAGGAAGATCCATATTGGGAGAATCCATATTCCTTTTCTTCTAGGATACCGTTTTTTTTTTTTTTTTTTACAAGACTAGAGGGGTATAAAACCCATCATTCACTTGTAGGGGGTGATGCCACTGAGGAAGGGGAGAGTTATCCCCGAAACGCGTCTGGTGAAAGTTTCACCCCGGAAAGATTGAACCCCGAACGAACCGTGCACTGTACAAACCGTGCACAAAGTAAAGGACATCGAGGATTCAAGCAAGACTTTCTATATTAACCTGCCTTAACCAGCTGAAAGCCATCATTGGGGATACACCCAATGCGAAATATAGAGTACTAAGACGCTGACACAGCAAAGACCGGGGCGCCGGCCTAAAGTCGGAAGTGACAACTACTCAGAAAAACCAGCTGAACAAAAAGGACAGGTAAGCCCACAAGTGTGGGTTATCGGTACTGATATTATACTTATATCCTATAAAGAGATAACAACACAGTGCCCATATAGAGAACTATTGCATGTGATTATTGCACAGAGACTTTCGTATCGCTGTTTTCTGAATACAAATAGAATCGGAACTTTGTCCATAGAATCTCTTTGAAGATTTTTTCCAGGAATTTTCTTCGGTGATCTTTGAAAAAAATCTGAAAAAATCTGAATATACATCCATGCAAAGACTCTTATGAGAAATCAAGTATATAATAAGCATAAAACGCATGGATTGTAGTGACTACAAATACAAAGAGACATTCACATAGTGTCTTTATAGAGAATTATTGCATGTGACTTTGCAAAAAAACTTTTTAGTGTTTTTCGAGTGTGAATGAAAAATCCTTCCGAAAGGAATTTTTTCATATTGTTTTCAGCAAACCCTCGAAAAATCAGAATAGTATTTTTGGCAAACCTGAATATAGATGCGTGAAGTGAAATGATATAGAGTGCGATGAATTTGTATGATGTTATTTTGTTGTAGGATTTGCAATTGAATACACACAGAACCTACCGTATATCATTGCAGGCCCACTCGTCATTGAAAATACTCAGAGCATCTTACTAGTCCAGGATACTTACCAGTATCTGTAATAAGTTGATCTGAGCAATATAGGAATAACTACAATCATTGTTTAATCCAATTTTATTCACAACTGTATTTTATATTTGTATTTTAGTGTATTTTATTATATTTTATCAAACGTAGTTATAATAAATTGTCTCAACTCCGTCGGGCTCCGCATATTTGAGTGTGCCAATCTTACATTGACAGTTATATTAATTTGAAGGGTGAATTCATCAGATTGTGCACCTCTTATGGTTGTGGGGCTAGTGAGCTATTTCCAAGATACCTACTAAGTTTCTACCCCTCTTTTTTTTACCATCAGACAGGAGCCCTAACATCGGGGAGTGCCCCAAGTGAAGAAAGGATGTCCTCCTTTCTCTGCACTGACCCGAGGGAGCAACGGTGTGCGGAAAGCCTTTGTGATAGACTTTCTGCAGCTTGAGCCACTACCATTTCTGTCCTCTGCTCCAGCTCCTCAGGGCGTTTCAGCAGCTGGATATCCATGTGGATTACAGCGATTCGCTGATCCGCACTGGTACTTCTCAGGCTGCACCTATACATGCTATTTGTTGCAAATAGTGTTTACAGACACTGAACTGCAAGTACAGTTGTCACCTGGGTAGCCATACACTGGGACTACACCTAGAATTTTTGTACTACTTTTGATTGATTTTTAACTTTCGACTGAGAGCTGCAGTGCACAAAATTGCAAACAAGTCAATTTACCACTTTGGACTGTAGCGGTCCCTTGAAATTTAGAAATCAATCAAAAGTGGTACAAAAAGTCTAGGTGTTCTAGCCCCAGTCTTAGACAGATATAAGAATAATTATCCATCAATAGCTCCTTGTTGATGGATTCTAAATACAAAAGGAAGTTTTTTTTTTTTTTACTGCTGAAGACAAGCTAAATTGTAAAACTCAAAATGGGAATGAAGATATACATTTGAATAGTTTAATTGGCATACTTTCATTTGCTTCGTCCAGAACTGTACAGGTTTATCCATTGGTGACGTCATCCTGCATGCTGCTCCATTGATCTGTCACTGTGTTTGAAACAGCTGCTTTACTATCTCGTCTTTCCAGGTTTCTTCCTTTCGACTTTCGATTTTAAAGGAGAGAAAAACCAAAGATACAAAATCATGGTTGAAGAGTCTCACTCATCACATGTGACATATATGTCACCATAATTATCCTTCATCAGTCACAATACACAAAATGAAGTCAATTAATTGCAACTTTCAACAGCAGAATTCTATCAGCAGCACATCAGAGTAAAAAAATCTGAGACACAAAGAACCACATGGGAACAATGCCAATCACATGCCAGCACTAATAGCATTCACAATGTCAGATTCCTGTGCACTACAAATCATATACTAGATATATTTTAAAATTTTACATATATTATTAGGATTTATTTTTATTTTTTATTATTTATCTTTATTCTACTGGCCAGTACAATTACAACAAATATATATATATATATATATATATATATATATATATATATATATATAAAAATATATATATATATATATATATATATATATATATATATATATATATATGGAAAAAATAACCAGCAGCACCACCAAACCAATAAAACAGAGTAGAAAGGGTGCACTGCCCGAGTATGGTAACTGGTGCTTACCCACTGATACGGGATAAAAAATCGGACTGCACTCCAGATGTATCATCAGTAAAAAAAATATTTATTCACCC
Source organism: Bufo gargarizans (assembly GCF_014858855.1). NCBI lineage: Eukaryota > Metazoa > Chordata > Amphibia > Anura > Bufonidae > Bufo > Bufo gargarizans. The sequence continues at coordinate 126,869,835 of NC_058085.1, forward strand.
ATGTGGTGGCACAAGTGACGTTTCAGCTCACACATGAGCCTTTCTCAAGCGATATATACATATATATTTACATATATATATACCCTGGAGCGGGCACTACCATTCCTACACCCTGCTACTGTCTCTATTGGCTACTAAAATTGTCATCTGTGTATTTATTCCAGGTCCTCGTATACTGTGCATTCATTATATTGGTATGTAACTGTTATGTTCATGTAATGTGCCTGGTTCACCAGCAGGTAGCAGTTTATCTGGAAAAGAGATCTTTAGTTAGAATGTAACTTACCATTCCATTCTCCCCATTTTTGGGCAGAAGTGGGCTAGTCCTGTTTCCTACCAAGGGATGGGGTTGCAGAAGCTATGTTAAGTCCTAGTGTAGTCGAGTCTAGAGTTAGAAGCAGATGAGTCAAGATGGTGCAGTGAGGGGAATGTCTTCCCTTCCTGCAGCAGGAGTCTTCCAAGGAAAGCAGCTTATAGAGCACCTGACTCCTTAGAGATACAGACAGAGTATCTCAAAGGAGTCAACAGCCAAAGGCACCCGGCTCGAAAGGTACCAGAACAGTCAGAAAGTCCAGCTACTAGACCAAAGCTAGAGTCTAGCACAACAGAAAAAGAGAAAGCAAGGTATCCAAGTTTTCCTTCCAGTCTACCCCAAAAAATGCTGGAGCCAAGAGAGAGACTACTTATTGACTGAATGCAAGTTTATTCAAGTACAGCTGTTGAACTTTTACCAAGTCTGGACTCTTACTTCACTAACTATTACTGTCCCCTTTATTGCTACGGAGCCTAACCCTGGAGAACGACAGTATCCAGGTAGGAGCACCGTGACACACAAACTCCTAGGCCGCATCACCACTCGGCATTCCTAAAAACCTGGGCGCACATTGCATATTATATATATCTATATATATATATATATATATATATATATATATACACACTCACCTAAAGAATTATTAGGAACACCTATTCTATTTCTCATGAATGCTATTATCTAGTCAACCAATCACATGGCAGTTGCTTCAATGCATGTAGGGTTGTGGTCCTGGTCAAGACAATCTCCTGAACTCCAAACTGAATGTCAGAATGGGAAAGAAAGGTGATTTAAGCAATTCTGAGCGTGGCATGGTTGCTGGTGCCAGATGGGCCAGTCTGAGTATTTCACAATCTGCTCAGTTACTGGGATTTTCACGCACAACCATTTCTAGGGTTTACAAAGTATGGTGTGAAAAGGGAAAAACATCCAGTATGCGGCAGTCCTGTGGGCGAAAATGCCTTCTTGATGCTAGAGGTCAGAGGAGAATGTGCCGACTGATTCAAGCTGATAGAAGAGCAACGTTGACTGAAATAACCACTCGTTACAACCGAGGTATACAGCAAAGCATTTGTGAAGCCACAACACGCACAACCTTGAGGCGGATGTGCTACAACAGCAGAAGACCCCACCGGGTACCACTCATCTCCACTACAAATAGGAAAAAGAGGCTACAATTTGCACGAGCTTACCAAAATTGGATTGTTGATGACTGGAAAAATGTTGCCTGGTCTGATGAGTCTCGATTTCTGTTGAGACATTCAAATGGTAGAGTCCGAATTTGGCGTAAACAGAATGCGAACATGTATCCATCATGACTTGTTACCACTGTGCAGGCTGGTGGTGGTGGTGTAATGGTGTATGGGATGTTTTCTGGGCACACTTTAGACCCCTTAGTGCCAATTGGCATTGTTTAAATGCCACGGGCTACCTGAGCATTGTTTCTGACCATGTCCATCCCTTCATGACCACCATGTACCCATCCTCTAATGGCTACTACCAGCAGGATAATGCACCATGTCACAAAGCTCGAATCATTTCAAATTGGTTTCTTGAACATGACAATGAGCTCACTGTACTAAAATGGCCCCCACAGTCACCAGATCTCAACCCAAAAGCGCATATTTGGGATGTGATGGAACGGGAGCTTCGTGCCCTGGATGTGCATCCCTCAAATCTCCATCAACTGCAAGATGCTATCCTATCAATATGGGCCAACATTTCTAAAGAATGCTATCAGCACCTTGTTGAATCAATGCCACGTAGAATTAAGGCAGTTCTGAAGGCAAAAGGGGGTCCAACACTGTATTAGTATGGTGTTCCTAATAATTCTTTAGGTGAGTGTGTATATATATATATATAAAAAAGAAGATTCAGCGGCACCAGTAAACTGGCTCAGGTGCAACGTCCAAGGGAATAAGCTTCTCACCCTTAATATACGCATGAAATCGGACAGCACTCCAAAACTTGAAAAAACTTGATGTCTTTATTCACCCATGTGGAACAGTAGCAACGTTTCAGCTCACAACTGAACCTTTCTCAAGCAAAGATATACAAGCTTGTGCCTTCATTAAATAGCACTCAAATAGTCTGGTGACCAATGAACATTCAAATCAAAAACATGTGACCAATTAACATGTGAGAACCATTTACCTAATTTACATATCTGTATCATGTGATCAATTACATATGTAAATATCCTAACACATAGTGCATAAAGTTAGACCTGTTATAATACATACAACCACTTTACATCTAATGGTATATTTGCCAAAGTGAATATATCCATAACAACAGTGAACTTAATCATTGTGAAGATCATAAATAGTGTATAAATCATTAAAATAATCCACCATGTAGACAGGAAGAAAAAGGCGTTAACAAGAGACATGACAATGTCCAACAATACCGCGCGTCCATGTGAATAATGGCCAAAGCTGGTGTTTTTTTCTAACTAGCACTGCAAGTGCCACAGAGTGTCAAAGACAAACCTCACACGCCCAAATTGCGCGTGCAGCTCGGCTCCACTCCACCGCCAGTAGCACGGCTCCGCTGTATCTCCTGTGTGGGAGCCAGCGCATAGGCATAGTACGGCATTAAATCAAAGGTGCCATCATTGTTTCTGGAAGTATACCAGTATTTCCAATTTATCAACATAACTATCCGGACCAATCGGAAAGGGATCCAACCTCCCGGGTGGATCAACCCCTCCAAAGTTGTGATCAGGTAAGGGGGACACCACACGTGGATGCGGTGTACCCCAGGCCATCCCACCATTAGGGTCCATAGATGGTCTAATGGGGATCTCCCATACATATATATATATACAGGTCCTTCTTAAAAAATTAGCATATTGTGATAAAGTTCATTATTTTCTGTAATGTACTGATAAACATTAGACTTTCATATATTTTAGATTCATTACACACCAACTGAAGTAGTTCAAGACTTTTATTGTTTTAATATTGATGATTTTGGCATACAGCTCATGAAAACCCAAAATTCCTATCTCAAAAAATTAGCATATCATGAAAAGGTTCTCTAAACGAGCTATTAACCTAATCATCTGAATCAACTAATTAACTCTAAACACCTGCAAAAGATTCCTGAGGCTTTTAAAAACTCCCAGCCTGGTTCATTACTCAAAACCGCAATCATGGGTAAGACTGTCCAGAAGGCCATCATTGACACCCTCAAGCAAGAGGGTAAGACACAGAAAGAAATTTCTGAACGAATAGGCTGTTCCCAGAGTGCTGTATCAAGGCACCTCAGTGGGAAGTCTGTGGGAAGGAAAAAGTGTGGCAGAAAACGCTGCACAACGAGAAGAGGTGACCGGACCCTGAGGAAGATTGTGGAGAAGGACCGATTCCAGACCTTGGGGGACCTGCGGAAGCAGTGGACTGAGTCTGGAGTAGAAACATCCAGAGCCACCGTGTACAGGTGTGTGCAGGAAATGGGCTACAGGTGCCGCATTCCCCAGGTCAAGCCACTTTTGAACCAGAAACAGCGGCAGAAGCGCCTGACCTGGGCTACAGAGAAGCAGCACTGGACTGTTGCTCAGTGGTCCAAAGTACTTTTTTCGGATGAAAGCAAATTTTGCATGTCATTCGGAAATCAAGGTGCCAGAGTCTGGAGGAAGACTGGGGAGAGGGAAATGCCAAAATGCCTGAAGTCCAGTGTCAAGTACCCACAGTCAGTGATGGTCTGGGGTGCCATGTCAGCTGCTGGTGTTGGTCCACTGTGTTTTATCAAGGGCAGGGTCAATGCAGCTAGCTATCAGGAGATTTTGGAGCACTTCATGCTTCCATTTGCTGAAAAGCTTTATGAAGATGAAGATTTCATTTTTCAGCACGACACTGGTAAATGGTTTACTGACCATGGTATTACTGTGCTCAATTGGCCTGCCAACTCTCCTGACCTGAACCCCATAGAGAATCTGTGGGATATTGGGAAGAGAAAGTTGAGAGACGCAAGACCCAACACTCTGGATGAGCTTAAGGCCGCTATCGAAGCATCCTGGGCCTCCATAACACCTCAGCAGTGCCACAGGCTGATTGCCTCCATGCCACGCCGCATTGAAGCAGTCATTTCTGCAAAAGGATTCCCGACCAAGTATTGAGTGCATAACTGAACATAATTATTTGAAGGTTGACTTTTTTTGTATTAAAAACACTTTTCTTTTATTGGTCGGATGAAATATGCTAATTTTTTTAGATCGGAAATTTGGGTTTTCATGAGCTGTATGCCAAAATCATCAATATTAAAACAATAAAAGGCTTGAACTACTTCAGTTGGTGTGTAATGAATCTAAAATATATGAAAGTCTAATGTTTATCAGTACATTACAGAAAATAATGAACTTTAGCACAATATGCAAATTTTTTGAGAAGGACCTGTGTGTGTGTGTGTGTGTGTATGTATATATATATATATATATATATATATATATATATATATATATATATATATTAGTAGCAGACTGAGATTAGTTTGACACAAAGTGGAAACATTTAAACAAATAAAACAACAAGAAAGAATGCACCAAACAGATATAACACTGACTATACTGGCAAGACACAAATGAAGGTATTAAAAGCTGAGACTTTCGCCAATATATACCAGTGCTTTGCTAGATTTGAGTGTGTCTGCCTTTACCTGGCATTTAAACACTCCTTTGCACCTGGTAACCTCCATCACATGGTCTGGTGTGGGTGTGGCTTGCAGCCTGGCTTCATTCACATCGCACAACCGCAGCATTCATGCTGGGCGTTTGTGGGAAGCTTTGCTGCGAGCTGAATTATATCACCCCCAGACCGTGTTCACACCATAGTTAGAGCAGCGGTTAGGACCCCTTGCCATGCTGAGAGCCGTGACGTGGTGCATGATGGGCTCCGATATATCCATCACTGGTATATATTGGCGAAAGTCTCAGCTTTTAATACCTTCATTTGTGTCTTGCCAGTATAGTCAGTGTTATATCTGTTTGGTGCATTCTTTCTCTGTGTTTCATATGATTGCTACATTCTGTGTAGTTTGCTCTTGTGGTGCATGTGGACCGCGTCGACGTCCTCCATTGTATGCATATTTTGCTGGGGTTAGTCGATTACCGCGGTCCACATGCGGTCGGGTTGCTCCCCCTAATTGAGGACACGCCACTGTGTCAGGGGTTGAGCAGCTCCTGCAAAACTGCCACTAATAAATTTTTTTGTTTTTTGGTTTCTGCTTTGCTAGATTTGAGTGTGTCTGCCTTTACCTGGCATTTAAACACTCCTTTGCACCTGGTAACCTCCATCACATGGTCTGGTGTGGGTGTGGCTTGCAGCCTGGCTTCATTCACATCGCACAACCGCAGCATTCATGCTGGGCGTTTGTGGGAAGCTTTGCTGCGAGCTGAATTATATCACCCCCAGACCGTGTTCACACCATAGTTAGAGCAGCGGTTAGGACCCCTTGCCATGCTGAGAGCCGTGACGTGGTGCATGATGGGCTCCGATATATCCATCACTGGTATATATTGGCGAAAGTCTCAGCTTTTAATACCTTCATTTGTGTCTTGCCAGTATAGTCAGTGTTATATCTGTTTGGTGCATTCTTTCTCTGTGCTAGATGGAAGGCCACAGAGGAAGATGTTCCAGTAGTACAGGTGGGAGATGATTAGGGCATTTTGCAGACTAATGGTTGAGGATGAAACGGCTCTCACCTGCTCTTCATGTACTTTAAGCACGGAACATCCGCACTTGGATGCGGGTAAGTAGAAATCCAATAAAAAGGAAGCAGTTCCAGCTCAATAGGTAGATAGTGCAGCGGTACTTTATTTCAGCAATTAGAAATTAAACATCCAGTTTGCCAAATCCTTGGGTTGCACGGAAATGTTCCTTTTTTTTTAAGAGAGAGAGAGAGAGAATAGTGAGCTACTGATAATGGATGTGACCCGGATTTGGGGGCTGCCTTAGGGGTTCTGCACCACTTGAGCAGACCTGTGAAGAGAATCATACTTATCTGCTTCCCGGCACTGGTTCCTGTTAGCAATGCAGCTGAGGCCAGGGAAAGAAGGAGCCAGCGCCAGGAAGCAGTTAAGAATACTTCTCTTCACAGGTCTACCAAAGCGGAAGGTTTGCCAGTATTTACTGCTACAACTGTTTGCTCCTCTCCACATACTGATAGTTTTGTTTTACATTACTTATCTCATTTACCACACTGCTCAAATGTACTTTTGTCTATAAACATGTGACTCTTCAGATATTGTCTTATACAGATATTATACCATGACCGATGAAGAGCCTTAAGTAGTCCCGAAAGCTTGCTATTTGCTACCATCTATTCAGTTAGCTGTTAATAGGCATCAACGACTGAGGACTCTCAATGTTTATCTTCCCTACCTACTGGCTAACAAAGCATACAGATTTTCTTTAATGTCTACAGTGTAAAACATTTACAGTTGTTATATGTAATATACGTGTCAAAATGGACCTCTCCAGGAATGATGGATAAGATTGGCTATGTTCCTGAAAAATAAACTTAGAAAATATACAGTGCATATAATATATATTTCTTACACACAGGTTTGCTCAGTTATAGTCTTTAACATGGAAATATATATGCAAATGTATGCAAACTGAAACGGCACACCATATATTAAATTACACTGCCTGTCCCAAAAAAAAAGTCGCCACCAAAAAAAGAAAAAAAAAAAAGGTCACACTGTCTAATATTTTGTTGGACCGCCTTTAGCTTTGATTACAGCACGCATTTGCTGTGGCATTGTTTCGATAAGCTTCTGCAATATCACAAGATTTATTTCCATCCAGTGTTGCATTAGATTTTCACCAAGATCTTGCATTGATGATGGTAGAGTCTGACTGCTGTGCAAAGTCTTCTCCAGCACATCCCAAAGATTCTCAATGGGGTTAAGGTCTGGACTCTGTGGTGGCCAATCCATGTGTGACAATGATGTCTCATGCTCCCTGAACCACTCTTTCACAATTTGAGCCTGATGAATCCTGGCATTGTCATCTTGGAATATGCCCGTGCCATCAGGGAAGAAAAAAATCCATTGATGGAATAACCTGGTCATTCAGTATGTTCAAGTAGTCAGCTGACCTCATTCTACTGTTGCTGAACCTAGACCATACCAACTGCAGCAACCCCACATCATAGCACTGCCCCCAAATGCTTGTACAGTAGGATACACTGGGTGTATCACTTCATCTGCCTCTCATCTTACCCTGATGTGCCCATCACTCTGGAACAGGGTAAATCTTGACTCATCAGACCACATGACCTTCTTCCATTGCTCCAGAGTCCAATTGTTATGCTCCCTAGCAAATTGAAGCCTTTTTTTCTGTTTTGCCTCACATATTAGTGGTTTTCTTACGGCTACACAGCTGTTCAGTCCCAATCCCTTGAGTTCCCTTCGCATTGTGCATGTGGAAATGCTCTTACTTTCACTATTAAACATATCCCTGAGTTCTACTGTTGTTTTTCTTCGATTTGATTTATCGCCTATCATGATCATTCAGGATTTTTTTCCCACCACATTTCTTCCTCGAATACGATGAGTCCCCACTATACTTCCAGTTTTTAATAATGCGTTGGACAGTTCTTAACCCAATTTTAGTAGTTTCTGCAATCTCCTTAGATGTTTTCTCTGCTTGATGCATGCCAATGATTTGACCCTTCTCAAACAGACTAACATCTTTTCCACGACCACAAGATGTGTATTTCGACATGGTTGTTTAAGAAATGAGAAGCAACTCATTGCACCAGTTGGGGTTAAATAACTTTTTTTTTTTGGACAGGCAGTGTATTAGGGTCAGCATTACTATCTTCAGGTTCAGGTGGACATTCCTAAACCACTAGGCATTCACAAATAGAATCCATGCAAGTAGATAATGATGCCAGTATAAGCTCTCCAAGAGTTTTCATCAGTGGTTTGGAATAATGCACTGAGATATGTGCTGGCCCTGATTTTGCATGATCAGTAAATGTTCTGAAGAGTCTTTATCAACATATATTATACCTACTTTATTGAGGTACAACATATAGCAGCACTGTATAAGCAATCGTCTGTTCGTTCCATGGGGATTTACACTGCCTTACATCAGCACTGTGGGCAGAGGTAACATAGGTGTTTTAAATCACTATTGATAGGGCATCAGATGAGATAGGATTAGGACATCTAGTGATGGACTCCATTCAAATAAGCCTGGTTTCAAGTGAGGTTGGTTAGCATACCTGGCTTGTTATGGAAGCAGGTAAGGATTTTAGCCTAATTTAATTATACTGGCTGATCATTTACTGTATAGTATCCCCACTTCATAATATCTCTTTTCAGTTAAAGTGGATCTGTTTAATCTCCTAAGGGCACCATATTGTAGTAAACACAAATTTGCTATCAATTTATTCTGTAATAAACAGCTGTTAAAATGCTGCCACAAGTCAGTCTGTGAGTCCTGCTTCCCCCTCCTAGTCATAGAAAGAAGCCTGCTTCCCCACCCACTCGTTGAGAATGCTTATTAGTCCTGCTTCCCCCACCCACTCATAGAGAAAACCTTTTAGTCCTGCTTCGCCTGCCCACTTATTGTAACAGCAGTAGCTGGCCACCGATGTCCCTCTGCTCACTGCCCCAGTCCAGGGCTTTGTGTTCGGTACAGTGCTGTCCTTCCTGGCCGCCTTCGTTATTGTCTGTGTCCAGCCGCATTGCGGGACAGGTAATGGTCAGCTGCCAGTGTCTACCTATTCACTTCCACAGTCCCGGGCTCCGTCTTGTACCTGTGTCGCCTGCCCTGACCTATTGCTTGTATGACTTCGCCTCTGACTCATTGTTTGGTCCCGCACTGTCGCTCTTGGTTATGACCTGGCCTGTTGACTATGTTCATACCTCTGGTACATTGCTGTGGTACCCCTGGTTCACCTGGGCCAGCTGCTTGTGTGCTAACTCACCTCAAGAGGTAGCAACCTGGTGTTTTCCTCAGGAAAGTCTATCCTCACCATCAGGGATACCCTGGAGAACGAGGGGTTCACTTAGAAAACCCCTTAGAGGAGGTTGGTCACGTGGCATAGTGGGTCCAAACCCCCTGGTTTGTGAAACTTACAGAGAAAGCCTGTAAGTCCTGCTTCCGCCACGCACTCATAGAGAAAGCCTGTACATCCTGCTTCCCCCACCCACTCATATAAAAAGCCTGTGAGTCCTGCTTACCCTTCCCACTCGTAGAGAAAGCCTGTGAGTCCTGCTTCCTCTACCCACTTATAGAGAAAGCCTGTAAGTTCTGCTTCCCCTGCCCACTTATAGAGAGAGCCTGTAAGCTGCTTCCCCTGCCCACTTATAGTAAACTTATAGAGTCTTGCTTCCCCACCCACTCATTAAAAATGCTCGCTAGTTCTGCTTCCCCCACCCACTCATATAGAAAGATTGTAAGTCCTGCTTCCCCGTCCACTTATAGAGAAAGCCTGTGAGCCTTGCTGTCACCGCCAGATCTCTGAGAAGCTCTGACAGACGTTCTTCAGTACCTCTTGCTTGAGGTTCTTTTGTTTTGGTTTCGTTTTGTCATCTTGTTTCCCTCTCTCAGCTGTCATCTAGTTGCACTGATTGCATCCCTTTATATCCCCTTTCATACTGCATCACTTTGCGGTTTATACAACTTCCTGGATTGTGCTCACTGCTAGATGCTGCAACTGCTGGTTCCTCAGTTAAGTCTTTTCCTTTATTTGTGTTTTCCTGTTGGCTTGATTCCAGGTGACCCTGACTCCCTCCGTATTAAGTGCAGGGAGCCGGTGGTCATGTACCCACACTATTGTAGGATTTTCAGGTGTCACTCAGTCTAGGTACGAAGACATGCAATTTTCTATCATTAAGGTCTTTGCATGGGTTGAGCAGTCAGGGAGAGCTCTAGGGTTTTTATAGGGCTCACCCATATGTTCCTTAGTTTGGGATCAAGTCAGTTGGATCTTTATTTGTGACTTCTAGTTTTCTGCAACACCATCCGTGACACTTGCTTCCCTGCCCACTCACAGAAAAAGTCTGTGACTCCTGCTTCTCTGCCAACAAATTCAAATCCAGCCGACACACAACTCAAACATTCACGTTGCAGCGGGAAAGAACAAACTCCACATAAAGCATATGAAGAAATCCCAGCAACCGTGTCTTGCTTCCAAATATATTCTTTTATTTCACTGTCATACAATATTAAATATAACGCGTTTCAGCACAAAGCCTTTATCAGTCAAAATACATAATCAAAATGAACATATCACCTATATATAACATAATGGATCAAAGCACAAGTGACGTCAGATGCCCAGCAGTGGGCGGTCATCTGCTCAACACAAATCAACATTCAGGTTTCACTTCGTGCAAAACAGAAACAAAAAGATAAAGGATACTGTGTTATCCATTGAGAGGATCAGCGAGATGATAAGGTCTATAGAAAATCAATATACAAAATGAAATCAATAAGTCTAAAGCTCAATTGAAACATCTTCTACAACCATTGGGATGCATGGTATTCAACGTATGGATCCAGTATACTTCTCTACGTAGTAAAAGTTTTTTGATATCACCCCCTCTTCTAGATCACTTTATTTGCTCCAAAACCTTGAATCTCAGATGTGACACTGAAGGTTTGCATTTATCAAAATGGTGAAGTAATGGTAATAATAGGTTTTTAGTTCTTATAGTGGACTTGTGTTTCCCTATTCTGTCTCTCACAGCTTGCATAGTTTCACCTACATACACCAGCCCACAAGGGCATTTTATCATATAGATGACATTTCTGGAATCACGTATAGAACCCCTTCACCTTAAAAGCCTTTCCCGTGTAGAGATAATAAAATTCAAGATCTTTGATGATATGAGAGCATTGGAAATAATGGAGGCACGGGAATTTGCCTTTTTTCACTGGTCTGAATGTGCTCTGTCTCATTGTTTCCTTTGGGCTACCCAGATCAGCATGTGTCAATTTGTCTCTAAAACTGGGGTTCTTTTTATTGCAAATCAAGAGAGGATGTTTAAATTCCTCCACATCAGGATATGCCTTGGCTAATATATGCCAGTGCTTCCTAACCATTCTATCCAAGCCCACATTATATGGATGGAATTTATGTATGAATGCTATTCTTTGTTGTTTGTCTTTCACATCAGTGAGAAATTGCAGATCTGATTTTACCTTATCCAAGATAGATCTGGGGTAACCGCTCTCAATAAACCTATCAGTCATCTCATCTAATCTGTGGTCTCAATTTTGTGGGTCTTAAACTATACATTTAATGCACTGAAATTGGGATTTCGGTATTGCTCTCTTGATTGAAAAGGGGTGTGCACTGGTGTAATGAGGGATACTATTCCTATAGATCTGTAGAAAGGTAGCCATATTCATTCTTTATTACCATAGTATTCAAGAAGCTCACGCTTTGTTTATCAAAGGTAATAGTGAATTTTAAGCCCTCACATGCATTATTCAAATGATCAAAAAAGGAAAGAAAGGTCTCCTGTGACCCCGTACATACGCAAAAAATGTCATCAATACACCTTTTCCAAACTTAAGATATTTTCTTGATATTGTTCCACATTATATACATGTGACTCTTCAAAAATTGACATAAACGCGTTAGCATAGGGCGGGGCCATGTTCGACCCCATCGCGGTCCTACGCCACTGCATATAGTAGACATCTTCAAACATAAAATAATTTTCAAACAGCACCAGACGCAACATCTGTAGAAAACATTCCTGCTGTATGTCTGAGTAATCACTGGTTTGCAATAAGTACGAAACAGCCTTTAATCCTCCTTTGTGTTCTATTGATATATAGAGACTCACAACGTCTATAGTAACCAACCAACTCTCTGGAGGGATAGAACCAAGATCTGCAATTGTCCTTAAAAATTGTGATGTATCTAGCAGGAATGATCGTGTATTTATGATTAATGGAGTTAAGATCTTCTCCAAAACAATCGTTTAGGGGGACAATATTAAATCCACTGAAGCCACAATGGGGCGACCAGGGGGGTCCAATAGTGTTTTGTGCACTTTAGGAAGTACATACAATACTGGAGTAACCGGTGATTGATTAATCAGAAAATTCTGCATCTGCTCATCAATAACACCCATGTCTCTATAGTGATTAACCATTTTGATAATTTTCTATTTTATAGAGAATACTGGATCTCTCTGTAGAGCTTCATAGGTTTCTGTGTCTGAAAGCTGGCGCATCACTTCCTTTACATATTTACTCCTATCCATAATCACTATAGAACCCCCTTTTCTCAGCAGGTTTTAGGATTAAGGATTTGTCCTCCATTAACGCTCTAATGGCTCCTCTCTCATGTGTAGTTATATTGTTTGTCATTTGCAAATCACCCCGCTTAATGGAGTGCATCAGCTTTTCAACTTCCTTAGACACACAATGCACATGTTTCCACTGGATGGTATGTTTTTGGTGGCATAAATGTACTTTTCACCTTTAAACCTAAGTTTTAAAGAGGACCTTTCACCAGGAAAAAGTATGTAAACTGACTATACCGACGTGTAGAGCGGCGCCCAAGGATCCCCCTGCACTTACTGTTATCCCCGGGCGCCGCTTCGTTCTCCGGTTATAGCTTCCGGTATGTTCCTGGCTATGAGCTGAGCGCTGCGATTGGCCAGCGCTACAGCATAGGAGAAAGAGACGCCGGCAGGTTCCCCTGGGTGGAGCCTAAGTTCCCCCAGGTGGAGCCTAAGTAGGAACATACCGGAGGCTATAACCGGAGAACGGAGCGGCACCCGGGGATAACAGTAAGTGCAGGGGGATCCCTGGGCACAGCTCTACACGTCGGTATAGTCAGTTTACATACTTTTTCCTGGTGAAAGGTCTTCTTTAAGGCTCAATTGTCCTTTTACCAAATCCTCTCTTTCACTGATTGGTACATCCATTATCCCTGATCCAGAAAAGTGGGCCTTCAGTCTGATTTTATGAAAAAACTGTTGTAAGTCTATATCAAATTAAAAAATTTAAACGTAGGTAGTTGGACTTCATGTTAAGCCCTTCTGTAGCACCCTCATCTGTTCCGGATCTAAATTCTTAGATTATAAATTAATAACAAGTGACTCGTTCATACCTGGGAATGGGTTTGCACCGCCTGGCTCAGTCCCATCGCAGTTGTACCGCCGGTGTTTGCGGCCCACCCTACACCTCCTCCTGTCGGGGGCAGACCGCCTCTCCGGAAAAAAGGACGGGAAAAAGGATCTTGATTATGAGATTGCATGCTTGTAGAAGATGTTTTGATTGATTCTTTAGATTTATTAATTCAATTTTGTATATTGATTTTCCATAGACCTTATTGTCTCGCTGATCCTCTCAACATAACACAGTATGCTTTATCTATTTGTTTGTGTTTTGCACGAAGTGAAACCTGAATGTTGATTTGTGTTGAGCAGATGACCGCTGGGCGTCTGACGTCATTTGTGCTTTGATCGATTATGTTATATATAGGTGATATGTTCATTTTAATTATGTATTTTGACTGAGAAAGGCTTGGTGCCGAAACGTGTCATATTTAATATTGCATGATAATGAAAAAAAAGAATATACTTGGAAGCAAGACACGGTTGCTGGAATCTCTTCATGCACTTATAGAGAAAGACTGTAAGACCTGCTTCCCCTGCCCACTTATAGAGAAAGCCTATGAGTCCTACTTCTCCTGCCCACTTATAGATAAAGCCTATGAGTCCTAGTTTCCCTGCCCACTTATAGATAAAGCCTTTAAGTCCTGCTTCCCCTGCCCACTTATAGAGAAAGCCTATGAGTCCTACTTGACCTGCCCACTCATAGAGAAAGCCTGTAAGTCCTGCTTCCCCCTGCCCACTTATGAAAAAGCCTATGAGTCCTACTTGCCCTGCCCACTTATAGAGGAAAATTGTAACCCCTGCTTCCCTTGCCCACTCTTAGAGAAAGCCTGTAAGTCCTGCTTCCCCCTGCCCACTTATAGAGAAAGCCTATGAGTCCTACTTCTCCTGCCCACTTATAGAGAAAGCCTATGAGTCCTACTTCTCCTGCCCACTTATAGAGAAAGCCTATGAGTCCTAGTTTCCCTGCCCACTTATAGAGAAAGCCTTTAAGTCCTGCTTCCCCTGCCCACTTATAGAGAAAGCATATGAGTCCTACTTGACCTGCCCACTCATAGAGAAAGCCTGTAAGTCCTGCTCCCCCCTGCCCACTTATAGAAAAAGCCTATGAGTCCTACTTGCCCTGCCCACTCATAGAGGAAAATTGTAACCCCTGCTTCCCTTGCCCACTCTTAGAGAAAGCCTGTAAGTCCTGCTTCCCCCTGCCCACTTATAGAGAAAGCCTATGAGTCCTACTTGCCCTGCCCACTCATAGAGAAAGCAAGCCTGTAGTTTCTACTTTCCCTGTACACTCATAGAGAAAGCCTGTAAGTTCTTATGATGCCCTTACAGTATGGAATCCAATTTAAACTGCTCGTTCTCACCCATAAATCTCTCCACAGTGCTGCACCCCCTACCCGTGCTCTACGCTCTGCAAACAATTTACAACTGACATCCACCATAATCCAAATCTCTCGCTCCCGGCTTTAAGACTTCTCCCGAGCTACACCAATTCTCTGTAATGCCCTACCCCAAGAAATTAGGTTAAATCACAATATACACGGTTTTAGGCGCTCCCTAAAAACACATCTTTTTAGGGTGGCCTATCATATCCCCTGATCTAGCTCCTCTCCATATATAACCCATGTCTCACCATTTTCTGAACCTGATCCACCAAACTCTCCACCGCACCCAGAAGCACTACAGATATCGGCTGTTGACTGGCTCATGCAGCTCCCCTATTTTCCCAAGATGACTGGACCATTGTACAAAACAAGCACTTTTACCTTTTGTGTCACCCCTATCGCCTCATAGATTGTAAGCTCTTGTGAACAGGGCCCTCATTCCTCTTGATCTAATTATTGACTTTTCTGTTGCTATGCTATTTATGAACCCCTGAATTGTAAAGCGCTGTGGAATATGTTGGCGCTATATAAATAAAAATTATTATTATTATATGAGACCTTACAGAGTCACTTTAACAAGGTCCATATCAAATAACAAGATCCTATATTACTCAACAAGGATAACAGAAGCATTGCATCTAGGTAAAGATATGGGGCATCTCAGAGGCATTATAAAGAAGCAAACAGAGTTTCTCTGGGTCCGATTTATGAACTCAAACTTGATTGTGTGTTTTTCTTGTTTACTAGTTGCAGCCGCCTTGCCCTCAGTTCTGTGTCCAGACTGCTAACCAGGCCACTCTCTCTGTCTCTCTTTCACATTTACAGCAGTCATCCCTCTGCTCTGTGTCCAGACTGCTAACCAGGCCACTCTCTCTGTTTCTCTTTCCCATTTACAGCAGTCATCCCTCTGCTCTGTGTCCAGACTGTTAAAAATGTTGTGTAGTAATATATATAATGATGAACTGTCCTGGCACAACTGCCGATCAGCTGTTTGAAGAGGAGGCCACGCTCAATGTGAGCACCGCTTCCTGTTAATTACACTTCCCTCAGCTCTGTGTCCAGACTATTAATCAGGCAGCTCTCTATCTGTTTGTCTTTCAGCATTTACAGCCACCATGCCCTCAGCTCTGTGTCCTGACTGTTAACCAGGCAGCTGTCTCTCTCTCTCTTTCAGCATTCGCAGCAACCATCCTCTCAGCTCTTTGTCTAGACTGTTAATCAGGCAGCGCTCTCTCTTTCTTATTGAGCATTTACAGCAGCAATGCCCTCAGCTCTGTGTCCAGACTATTAATCAGGCAGCTCTCTATCTGTTTGTCTTTCAGCATTTACAGCCACCATGCCCTCAGCTCTGTGTCCTGACTGTTAACCAGGCAGCTGTCTCTCTCTCTCTCTCTCTTTCAGCATTCGCAGCAACCATCCTCTCAGCTCTTTGTCTAGACTGTTAATCAGGCAGCGCTCTCTCTTTCTTATTGAGCATTTACAGCAGCAATGCCCTCAGCTCTGTGTCCAGACTGTTGATCAGGCAGCTCTCTCCCTTTCTCTTTCAGCATTTACAGCAGCCTCAGCTCTGTGTCCAGACTGTTGATCAGGCAGCTCTCTCCCTTTCTCTTTCAGCATTTACAGCAGCCTCAGCTCTGTGTCCAGACTGTTAATCAGGCAGCGCTCTCTCTTTCTTATTGAGCATTTACAGCAGCAATGCCCTCAGCTCTGTGTCCAGACTGTTAATCAGGCAGCGCTCTCTCTCTTATTGAGCATTTACAGCAGCAATGCCCTCAGCTCTGTGTCCAGACTGTTGATCAGGCAGCTCTCTCCCTTTCTCTTTCAGCATTTACAGCAGCCATGCACTTAGCTCTGTGTTCAGACTGTTACTCAGGCAGCTCTCTATTTTTTTGTTAGTAGACTGGCACACTATATCTGGTGACAAGCAGAGAACAGACATGGGATTGGTAAATAATGAAACTTATTTTATTCTCGCTATTAATATTAAAATAAAGTAAAATATAGTAAAAATAAAAACAGTGGTAGGAAGAAGAGGGATGATCGGCATAAGTCACAATAATCGGTAAAATTATATAAAAATATTTAAAAAGGGGTATACAAAGGTATATAAAATGCAGTCTCTGCAAGGAGGCATTCATATGGCCACAGTATTTGGAGAAGAAACAAGGTTTCTATGAGGAAAATGCAATGCTTATGGATGTCCAGCAGCAAGCATAATAGCGAGAATAAAATAAGTTTCATTATTCACAATCCCACATCTGATTTTCACCAGTTATAGTGTGCCAGTCTACTAACTAAAAAATGTTACTTTATACCTCTTTTCCTGACTGGGTGAGTCAGTCAGACTTTGAGCACCTTGCATGACAACAGACAGGTGAGCATCTATACAACCTTGTGTAGCTCTCTATTTTTTTCTTTCAGCATTTCCAGCAGCCTCAGCTCTGTGTCCAGCCTGTTGATCAGGCAGCTCTCTATCTTTCTCTTTCAGCATTTCCAGCAGCCTCAGCTCTGTGTCCAGCCTGTTGATCAGGCAGCTCTCTATCTTTCTCTTTCAGCATTTCCAGCAGCCTCAGCTCTGTGTCCAGCCTGTTGATCAGGCAGCTCTCTATCTTTCTCTTTCAGCATTTCCAGCAGCCTCAGCTCTGTGTCCAGCCTGTTGATCAGGCAGCTCTCTATCTTTCTCTTTCAGCATTTACAGCAGCCTCAGCTCTGTGTCCAGCCTGTTGATCAGGCAGCTCTCTATCTTTCTCTTTCAGCATTTCCAGCAGCCTCAGCTCTGTGTCCAGCCTGTTGATCAGGCAGCTCTCTATCGTTCTCTTTCAGCATTTACAGCAGCCATGCCCTCAGCTCTGTGTCCAGCCTGTTGATCAGGCAGCTCTCTATCGTTCTCTTTCAGCATTTACAGCAGCCATGCCCTCAGCTCTGTGTCCAGACTGTTAATCAGACAACTCTCTCTCTTTCAGCATTTACAGCCGACATGCCCTCAGCTCTGTGTCCAGACTGTTAATCAGGCAGCTCTCTATCGTTCTCTTTCAGCATTTACAGCAGCCATGCCCTCAGCTCTGTGTCCAGCCTGTTGATCAGGCAGCTCTCTATCGTTCTCTTTCAGCATTTACAGCAGCCATGCCCTCAGCTCTGTGTCCAGCCTGTTGATCAGGCAGCTCTCTATCGTTCTCTTTCAGCATTTACAGCAGCCATGCCCTCAGCTCTGTGTCCAGACTGTTAATCAGACAACTCTCTCTCTTTCAGCATTTACAGCCGACATGCCCTCAGCTCTGTGTCCAGACTGTTAATCAGGTAGCTCTCTCGCTTTCAGCATTTACAGCCGCCATGCCCTCAGCTCTGTGTCCAGACTGTTAATCAGGCAGCTGTCTCTCTTTCAGCATTGAATATAAGCACAATCTCAAGTGCCAATCAGTAGCTGAATTTCATTTATTTTTCATCTGACTGAACTTTTGGTGCCATACTGTATCCTTAGATTGAATTTTATCACTATGGAAAACAGAATGAACGCAATTATACTTCTTATTAACAAGTAAGTTATGAGAGGAGATTCAAAGAGCCGTTAAATGGGTTTTCCAACACAATTATATTTTTTACTAACAGTTTACGATAGTATACGAAAAAAGTTATTCTTACTTTACTAATCCCCAGCAGGTCTTGTGCGGTTTTTCCTTGGTCCATTGCCAGACTCTTCTAGCAATAATGTGGTATTTGGACACATGACTGCAGCAGCCAATCAGTGACTGTAGCAGCAATGTGTGGACACCACTGAGGACACCTGTTTTGTTGACATGACATGACTAATGCTGGATGAACAGAGACCGGTGGCGGAGCATGCAAGCGGTTGTCCCACAAGAAATATAATACAGTTTTCAAACCAGCCCCTGGATCTGCCGCCATCAACCTACAGTCCCATGTAAATAACATCACTGCCTCCCACAACCGCCATCAACATTCAGTCCCATGTAAATAACATCACTCTCTCCCAAAGCAACCATCAACATACAGTCCCATGTAAATAACATCACTCCCTCCTACAGCCACCATTAACATACAGTCCCATGTAAATAACATAACCCCCTCCCCAGCCACCTCCAACACACAGTTACATGTAAATAACATCCCTCCCTTCAGCCCTAACATACAGTCCCAGTTAAATAACCACAACTCCCAGCATTGCGCTGCCTCTCCCTTCACTTACCTCTCCTCATATAGCAGACCTCACCACAGATTCTTACCCCAGGACTTCTCCTCTTCACTGCCATCCTCTCCTGCACTGGTTACATGATGGTGAAATCATCGCAGGTCTTTTTCAACCACTTCCTATTTTACTGGTCACATGACCTGTGGTCACATGACCCATGTCACCACAGGTCCTTCAGTTCTTCCAGTGCATTAGATTCAATTGTATTGCTGTCTTTGGTAGCAGATAGAGATATGAGCTTTGTATTGTTCGAAAGCTGGCATTGCAGCTCTCAAACAATACCAGAATGACAACATTATCTTCACTACATGGGAAGATATCACTGTTAGATATAAGTGAGGGACATGAACATGTGGAGTCACTGTGGGTAGAGATACATGGCGCTAAAAACAATAATAAATTTCTAATAGGAGTTTACTATAAACCACCTAATATACCAGAGTCCACAGAAAATCTACTACTAAATGAGATTGACAAGGCGGCAAATCATAATGAGGTGGTTATTATGGGGGACTTCAACTACCCAGATATAGACTGGGAAACTGAAACTTGTATATCTCATAAAGGAAACAGGTTCTTGGCAATAACCAAAGACAATTACCTCTCCCAAATGGTTCAGGACCCGACTAGAGGGACGGCCATACTGGACTTAGTATTAACCAATAGGCCTGACAGAACAACAGACGTGCAGGTTGGGGGACACCTGGGAAATAGTGACCACAAAGTAATAACCTTCCAATTATCATTCAAGAGAGCGTTTCTACAGGGAGGAACAAAAATACCAAACGTCAAAAAAGCTAAATTTAGCCAACTAAGAGAGGCCATAGGCCTAACTAACTGGGATAAAGTCCTCAAAAATAAAAATACAGCCACAAAATGGGAGATCTTTAAAAGCATCCTAAAATCTCATTGTGAGAGGTACATACCATATGGGAATAAAAGGTTAAGGAACAAAAAGAAACCAATGTGAATAAACAGAACTGTAAAGAAAGCAATAACTGACAAAAAGAAAGCATATAAATCACTAAAACAGGAGGGTAGCACGGAAGCACTGAAAAACTAGAACAAAATAGAACATGTAAAAAACAAATAAAAGCGGCCAAACTAGAGACCGAGAGATTAATTGCCAAAGAGAGAAAAACTAACCCTAAAATGTTCTTCAATTATATAAATGTTAAAAAGTATAAATCTGAAGGTGTCGGCCTGTTAAAGAGTAATGAGGGGGGAGTCGCAGAGAGCGACGAGGAGAAAGCAAAGCTGTTAAATATTTTTTTCTCCAGTGTATTCACTGAGGAAAATAAACTGTCAGATGACATGCCGAATGTTGAAATAAATTCCCCATTAAAAGTGTCCTGTCTGACCCAGGAAGAAGTACAACAGCGACTTAAAAAGATTAAAATAGACAAATCGCCAGGACCGATTGGCATACACCCCCGTATCATAAAGGAATTAAGTAATGTCATAGCCAGACCCTTATTTCTGATATTTGCAGATTCTATATTGACAGGGAATGTCCCACAGGATTGGCGCATGGCAAATGTGGTGCCAATATTCAAAAAGGGTCCAAAAACAGAGCCTGGAAACTATAGGCCGGTAAGTTTAACATCTGTTGTGGGTAAACTGTTTGAAGGTTTTCTGAGAGATGCTATGTTAGAGCATCTTAACGGAAGTAAGCAAATAACGCCATATCAGCTTCGTGAGGGATCGGTCATGTCAAACAAATTTAATCAGTTTCTATGAGGAGGTAAGTTCTAGACTTGACAGCGGCGAATCAATGGATGTTGTGTATCTGGACTTCTCCAAAGCATTTGACACTGTACCACATAAAAGGTTAGTATATAAAATGAGAATGCTCGGACTGGGAGAAAACGTCTGTAAGTGGGTAAGTAACTGGCTCAATGATAGAAAACAGAGGGTGGATATTAATGGTACATACTCAGATTGGGTCACTGTCACTAGTGGGGTACCTCAGGGGTCAGTATTAGGCCCTATTCTTTTTTTTTTTTCAAAAATGTATTTATCATTTTCTTCTTCTCATTAAAATAAGACATGGATAGGGAATAGCCATTACAAAAAGTACAAATATACACCATCATAAATTACAAAAGTGTGCCATAACAATTTTTCCCCATCCTTATAACTTTTACAAAGACCCAAAAAGAGAAAGAGCTTTCCCCTCCCCTCCCCTCCCCACCCCCACTATCCTCCCTCCCCTCCACCCTCTTGGTTGTCTTGGGAGAGTCCTCAAGGTATTCCCTTTCCATAACCTCTTTTCAGAAACTTATAGTTCCCCCTTTTTGCCTCTTATTTGCCTGCCAGTTTCACCTGCCTAGCTTTCTCATAGCTTAACACCCTTTCGCATAGGTTTTTCCATTCTACCACACTTGGCGGACTGTCCGCTCCCCATCCTCTGGCCAAAACAACACGTGCCAGCATCAACCCTTTTTCCCATTTCCTTTCACTTTCTCTATCTACCCCAATTCTTCTGGTGTCTCCCAGGACTGCTATACTGATCTCCAGAGGTGCTGATTTCCTTGTCTCTCTCCCAAGGTCCTCAAAAACTTGAATCCAGTACCCCTGTACAGTCGGACAGAACCAAATCAAATGCACAAAATCAGCCCTCTCCTCTCCACACTTCCAACATTTTGCATCCCCTGTTTTGTACATCTTGCTCAGCGCCCTGGGGGTAATATAGGTCCGATGGAGGATAAAAAACTGCGTCAATCGGAAGTTGCTGGAGATTGTACTCCTTTTAACATTTTTATATATACTTCTCCAGTCCAAAATTGCGGGTTGCACCTCTTGTGCCCATTTTTTTTTCACTATTAAATCTAATCAGCCCTATTCTCTTCAATATATTTATTAATGATCTTGTAGAAGGCTTGCATTGTAAAGTATCAATTTTTGCAGATGACACTAAACTGTGTAAAGTAATTAACACTGAAGAGGACAGTATACTACTACAGAGGGATCTGGATAGATTGGAGGCTTGGGCAGATAAGTGGCAGATGAGGTTTAACACTGACAAATGTAAAGTTATGCACATGGGAAGGAATAATGCAAGTCACCCGTACTTATTAAATGGTAAAACACTCGGTAACACTGACATGGAAAAGGATCTAGGAATTTTAATAAACAGCAAACTAAGCTGCAAAAAACTGTGTCAGGCAGCTGCTGCCAAGGCCAATAAGATAATGGGTTGCATCAAAAGGGGCATAGATGCCCGTGATGAGAACATAGTCCTACCACTTTACGAATCATTAGTCAGACAACACATGGAGTACTGTGTACAGTTCTGGGCTCCAGTGAACAAAGCAGACATAGCAGAGCTGGAGAGGGTCCAGAGGAGGGCAACTAAAGTAATAACTGGAATGGGGCAACAACAGTACCCTGAAAGATTATCAAAATTAGGGTTATTCACTTTAGAAAAAAGACGACTGAGAGGAGATCTAATTAATATGTATAAATATATCAGGGGACAGTACAGAGATCTATCCCATCATCTATTCATTCCCAGGACTGTGACAAGGGGACATCCTCTGCGTCTGGAGGAAAGAAGGTTTGTACACAAACATAGAAGAGGATTCTTTACGGTAAGAGCAGTGAGACTATGGAACTCTCTGCCTGAGGAGGTGGTGATGGTGAGTACAATAAAGGAATTCAAGAGGGGCCTGGATGTATTTCTGGAGCGTAATAATATTACAGGCTATAGCTACTAGAGAGGGATCGTTGATCCAGGGAGTTATTCTGATTGCCTGATTGGAGTCGGGAAGGAATTTTTATTCCCCTAAAGTGAGGAAAATTGGCTCTACCTCACAGTTTTTTTTTGCCTTCCTCTGGATCAACTTGCAGAATAACAGGCCGAACTGGATGGACATATGTCTTTTTTCGGCCTTATGTACTATGTTACTATGTTAGAAATCGGGATGCACGGAATGCAGCTGAAAGTGAAAGTAAAAGCAGGCTTTACAAGCAATTATTCCCATCTCAATAACAGTAATATCTCCTTATTATCTTGGGCTAATGCTGTCATTTTGTTCAGCTAAATGTCAGCTGTCATCAGCAGCCCCCAGCCCCCCCCCCCTTCCCCAGTTCCACTTCTCGGGCAGAACAATTAAGTACTTTTCCCTGAGTACTTTGAGCTGGGGCAAAACAGTTAGGTGGTTAAACTATTAATCTACTCATTTAATTTAACTTTTTTCCACTACGGGTGTGCTGTTGTTGTACCATATGACAGTTGATTAACTGTACCTCAGAGTCTAATACATTTAAAGGGTTTTCCCACACTTGGCATTTATCACCTAGCCATTGAGACCCCCACAATCACTATAATGGAGAGTTTGAATGGAGTGGATGATGTTTCCTGCCTCTCCAGTTAATATCTATGAGGCTGACGGAAACATCAAAGTAGTACAGAGCTCAATTGTTTCCGTTAGCTCCATAGACGTTGGATGGAGCCGCAGGGGGCATGCTTGACCGCCACTCCATTCAAACTCCTTCCTACGAAGATGAGAGCAGTGAGGAGGGATGGGAACTCAGGATCCCTTTCTAGTGATCTTAGGATCTCCAACCAACAGACATCACCTATCCCATGAGTAGGTGATGAATGTAAATTGTCGGAAACCCTGTTTATTTGAGAATGGCAGGACAGATTTCTTTTTATACAATATTACAGTGTTTTACTGGAGCTTTTTATAATCTAATAGGCAACTCACGTACACTGAGTATAGATTCCAATAAACATTGCTGTAAGCACTGTTCTAGTGCTGTCAGTAAGATTATTAGAAATCCAATTTACACTCTTGAATCAATGTGACTTTCAATACACTTCACTCTTAATAGCTTTATTATTGTCGTCTGTATAATTATATTATTATGCAGCAAAAGGGATCATTAGTGAAGACAATCACTCATTGCCATACATTAAGGCAGCCATTAACCAATTACTGATGGTGCAGATTATCAACCCTTCCGAAATTAGATTTTTGTTTATTATCACAAGTCTATTTGTGACTGTCTAGAAATTGTGGTATTGCACGTATATGCCCTGTCAATCACAAAATCTGGATAGTATCCTAATAAAACATTACTGTAAATGTACTTGTATATTGTGTAGTTTTGTGCTTAGGGGTTTTTGAGACTTTTCTACTGATGACCTATCTTCTGGGCAACCTTTGAAAGTAGATGGCTATATAATGCACTTACAGTATCATTCAGCTAAGAAGCTCTTTCTACTGTGAACTGGTACATCTCCCCGACCCCACAGGTGTAGTTTTTGCAAAGTGTCCAATTGTTACTTTGCTTGTGTTGCCCTTGTCCTGCACCTACCGAAAACTCCTATGCAAGCATGGATCCCTACTGGAAGCAAAGAACTCTACCATGGTAGATTATGAAAAGACATGACTTTACTGCTTTTATGACCCCTACGACCAAATGAATTGCAGTGCATTCCAACAGGGTGACTGTTAGGGTAGTTTCAGACCAGTATGTACACTGCATGAAACACATTCCGTGTGGGAGTGTGAATTCTGTAGTGGACTCCGCCTCTTTAGTCCAGACCACATGGCCTTATGATGATTTATAATGCTGTGTGTCTCTGATCGAACTGAATTCTAATGATTTGCATTGACAGCATCATGTGAGTATACGTCATTAGAGTTGAGGTCAGGCAGAGACACCCAGCATTATAGATTATTATAATGCTGTGTGGTCTGGTCAAATGAGCAGAGTTTTCTACAGGAAGTCAGACGTTTGCAGTGAACACGTTCGTCTGAAACTGGCCTTAAGAAACGTGTATCCAGTTCCCTTATATGGCCTAAAAGCCAAATTGATCTAAATCATGAATATACACTCACCTAAAGAATTATTAGGAACACCTGTTCTATTTCTCATTAATGCGATTATCTAGTCAACCAATCACATGACAGTTGCTTCAATGCATGTAGGGTTGTGGTCCTGGTCAAAACAATCTCCTGAACTCCAAACTGAATGTCAGAATGGGAAAGAAAGGTGATTTAAGCAATTTTGAGCGTGGCATGGTTGTTGGTGCCAGACGGGCCGGTCTGAGTATTTCACAATCTGCTCAGTTACTGGGATTTTCCCGCACAACCATTTCTAGGGTTTACAAAGAATGGTGTGAAAAGGGAAAAACATCCAGTATGCGGCAGTCCTGTGGGCAAAAATGCCTTGTTGATGCTAGAGGTCAGAGGAGAATGGGCTGACTGATTCAAGCTGATAGAAGAGCAACGTTGACTAAAATAACCACTCGTTACAACCGAGGTATGCAGCAAAGCATTTGTGAAGCCACAACACGCACAACCTTGAGGCGGATGGGCTACAACATCAGAAGACCCTACCGGGTACCACTCATCTCCACTACAAATAGGAAAAAGAGGCTACAATTTGCACAAGCTCACCAAAATTGGACAGTTGAAGACTGGAAAAATGTTGCCTGGTCTGATGAGTCTCGATTTCTGTTGAGACATTCAAATGGTAGAGTCCGAATTTGGCGTAAACAGAATGAGAACATGTATCCATCATGCCTTGTTACCACTGTGCAGGCTGGTGGTGGTGGTGTAATGGTGTGGGGTATGTTTTCTGGGCACACTTTAGGCCCCTTAGTGCCAATTGGCCATCGTTTAAATGCCACGGGCTACCTGAGCATTGTTTCTGACCATGTCCATCCCTTCATGACCACCATGTACCCATCCTCTGATGGCTACTTCCAGCAGGATAATGCACCATGTCACAAAGCTCAAATCATTTCAAATTGGTTTCTTGAACATGACAATGAGTTCACTGTACTAAAATGGCCCCCACAGTCACTAGATCTCAACCCAATAGAGCATCTTTGGGATGTGGTGGAACGGGAGCTTCGTGCCCTGGATGTGCATCCCTCAAATTTTGATCAACTGCAAGATGCTATTCTATCAATACGGGCCAACATTTCTAAAGAATGCTATCAGCACCTTGTTGAATCAATGCCACGTAGAATTAAGGCAGTTCTGAAGGCAAAAGGGGGTCCAACACCGTATTAGTATGGTGTTCCTAATAATTCTTTAGGTGAGTGCATACCTCCTGTATAAGAGAGAATTGAGTATTACAAGCTTCAGTTGATGCATAGTGCTATCACATAACCTCTATATGGGGAATTTATCATCAGGGTATTATTTGAAGTCACTTTTGTTAAACTCTGGGTTGACATACTTTCTGCCAAATTTATACAGTGTTGTACATTATTTGTTAGATTTGGCACATCTTAAACCTAATACCTTTGTTTAGAAAAATGCTACTCCACTTTTAAAGGGTTATTGCCATCTCAGACAAGGGGGGCATATCGCTAGGATATGCCTCCATTGTCTGATAGGTGCGGGTCCCACTGCTGGGATCCACACCTACAACGAGAACCGAGCGGGGAGAGCTGTGGCTGGAGGAACCCGGATTTCCCGGGGTCCGTCCACCACCAATCGCTGCCCCCATAGAAGTGAATGGGAGCGCACACTCGCAGACCCTGCTCCCATTAATTTTTATGGGGCAGACGGAAATAGCCGAGCCAGCTATTTTCGGCGGCCCCATAGAAATGAATGGAGGGCAGCTGCGTATGTGCAGTGTGCCCTCTGTTTATTTCTCCGCTCTGTTCTCATTGTAGGTGTAGGTCCCAGCGGTGGGACCTGCACCTATCAGACAATGGGGGCATATCCTAGCAATATGCCCCATTGTCTGAGATGGGACAACCCCTTTAAGACTTTTTTTGCGACTTTTTAAAATAGTCCCAGTGATAAATCTTGAGTAAAACCCATTGACATAATTAACCATGCCCACTGTCCCACCCACTTTTCAAAACTAATATCAGCTTTGACTCAATCAATACTCAGTGGCCATAGATCACCAGTGATATTGGCATTGATTCCTTCTCCACCCTAGACCACCAAAGATGCAGACACTGACCTCCTAAAGCATATGGATGTGGTTGACCCTAGACCACCAAAGATTTTGTCATTATACCATTTAAGTACCCTAGACCACCAATGATGTTTGCATCAATCCATTGACTAGCATGGACCAACAATGATTTTGACAAGATCTTAAAGAGGACCTTTCATCTGTTTTACTTATAGGAGCTAAATACCTGTACTTGCGGATGCTGCCACCCATTTTTTTTTTTTATATTGCCTCTACGCTTCGCTGCACCCGCCTGAAGTTATCGTGCTCAGTATAGTGTAGGGAGGAAAAACCTAATCCGATGTGATTAGATCGCGACACAGCCAGGGAGAAACCCATTGAGGAACCCTGGCATCTCCTCCTCCCTGTTCCGAAGCTCAGTGTTAGCATACTGAGCGCAAAAACTACAGGAGGGCACAGCGGGGCATAGGAGTGATGTTTAAAAAAAAGAAACTGGGTGGCAGCATCAGCAAGTACAGGTATTTAGCTCCTATAAGTAAAACAGATGAAAGGTCCTCTTTAAAGGGGTTATTCCTATTTGCTGGTTCTGGTTCCATCGCTTCCCCTTGGGCGCCACAAGTCCTGGGTCTAGCTGTGTCAACATCCTGTTTGATGTGGATCATGTGACTGCTGCAGCCAATGATTGTCCACAGTGGTCACGGATCACGACTTGTTGACACGGTTAGACCAAGGCCTGCAGTGACTGAGGGGAAGTTATGGAGGTGGAACCCAGCAACAGGGATCAGGTAAGTATTCTCACTACCGCAGGTCCGGCCACACTGGGGGGTCTGAAACAAAGCACAGCAAAGGTGAACCGCTCCTTTAAAGTGGGTTTATATTCACCTCATGCTGGACCTCTGGGAGAGAAGAATCCATTCTTGAAATGCGTTTTACAAATTATGGATGTGCTGCATCCATTTCCTTTTGGAATATCTGTAATTCGTTGTCCTGGCAATGTGATATGAACTCATCGGACTGCATCTTGATTTATTTTGTGCCAGTAAGCTATATGGCACTAGCTAACAAATTATTGCCAATGTGTGGTAAAACATCTGTAGTCTGCAACCGTCTGAAACTGAGTATACATCTGCCACTTCAGGATTCATGACACTATTAGTACCTTGTGTTCCTAGTAAAACTCTGTAATGGCCGGACTGCTTCAGTAGCTCAGGAGGAAGGTGAATTTACCATACCCTGGGCTATATTCTGTAATGGAATGAAGAGAATCATGGTTTGAGCTTCTTTTCTGCTGAGATTTAGTCAACAACATCTATAAACAGCCTAAGGAACTGTAAATATCTTCATCGTCGTGAACCAGCAATATCTGTGATTCATTACCTACTGCTGAACCATGTGGAGCACCTCTAAATCTTCTATATTAGAGATTGTATCACCTGTGACAGATTGTCCAAGTGTGTTCAAAGTTTTTTCCTTTTTCTGGAATAAGAAAAGAAGTATATGAGTTGGCTCTGTTAACACTTATGTCGGGGCTATGTAAAAAGGACTCTATTATAAGTAAATGAGGTCTGTTGGACTCCATTGGCAAAACTTGACGGAAAGTTAATTGAGCCTTATTATGGATGATTTTGCTTCTGATACCCAGTTTAGTTTTGCAGAAGATACAAAGGTACAAATGACTTCCATTCTACATGGACCTTGTATTGCCTCTCGATGCTTGGGTCAAGCGCCTCCGTGTGTCCTAATTTCCAAAAGCATATACCACGGTCCATTGGCTACCTAGGTGGTTGGTCCTGATGTATGTCTGATATAGAGAAATTAGATTGCAAGCCCCACCAGGGAAGGAAATGTTGTCACTTATATATTAATGTGCAGGACATATTGATAATAAAGTGAATAACAATATAGCCAGTAAACTAGGCAACAAATAGGTTTATAGGATCTTGCTATTAACCCTTTGTGGATATCCACTGTACATGAAAAATGGCACCCACTTGCAAATTGCAGCAGGCGCCATAGCCGCCAGATTTCTGCTGTTTCATACAGCAGACACCCGGGGCTAATAAACTGTGATTGGTAATAATTAGAGTTGAGCGAACACCTGGATGTTCGGGTTCGAGAAGTTCGGCCGAACATCCCGGAAATGTTCGGGTTCGGGATCCGAACCCGATCCGAACTTCGTCCCGAACCCGAACCCCATTGAAGTCAATGGGGACCCGAACTTTTCGGCACTAAAAAGGCTGTAAAACAGCCCAGGAAAGAGCTAGAGGGCTGCAAAAGGCAGCAACATGTAGGTAAATCCCCTGCAAACAAATGTGGATAGGGAAATGAATTAAAATAAAAATTAAATAAATAAAAATTAACCAAAATCAATTGGAGAGAGGTTCCATAGCAGAGAATCTGGCTTCCCGTCACCCACCACTGGAACAGTCCATTCTCAGATATTTAGGCCCCGGCACCCAGGCAGAGGAGAGAGGTCCCGTAACAGACAATCTGGCTTCATGTCAGCAGAGAATTAGTCTGCATGTCATAGCAGAGAATCAGGCTTCATGTCAGCCACCACTGCAACAGTCCATTGGCATATATTTAGGCCCAGCACCCAGGCAGAGGAGGGAGGTCCCGTAACAGAGAATCTGTCTTCATGTCAGCAGAGAATCAGTCTGCATGTCATAGCAGAGAATGAGGCTTCACGTCACCCACCACTGCAACAGTCCATTGGCATATATTTAGGCCTAGCACACAGGCAGAGCAGAGAGGTCCCGTAACAGACAATCTGGCTTCATGTCAGCAGAGAATCAGTCTGCATGTCATAGCAGAGAATCAGGCTTCACGTCAGCCACCACTGCAACAGTCCATTGGCATATATTTAGGCCTAGCACACAGGCAGAGCAGAGAGGTCCCGTAACAGACAATCTGGCTTCATGTCAGCAGAGAATCAGTCTGCATGTCATAGCAGAGAATGAGGCTTCACGTCAGCCACCACTGCAACAGTCCATTGGCATATATTTAGGCCCAGCACCCAGGCAGAGCAGAGAGGTCCCGTAACAGACAATCTGGCTTCATGTCAGCAGAGAATCAGTCTGCATGTCATAGCAGAGAATCAGGCTTCACGTCAGCCACCACTGCAACAGTCCATTGTCATAAATTTAGGCCCAGCACCCAGGCAGAGGAGAGAGGTCCCGTAACAGACAATCTGGCTTCATGTCAGCAGAGAATTAGTCTGCATGTCATAGCAGAGAATCAGGCTTCATGTCAGCCACCACTGCAACAGTCCATTGGCATATATTTAGGCCCAGCACCCAGGCAGAGGAGGGAGGTCCCGTAACAGAGAATCTGTCTTCATGTCAGCAGAGAATCAGTCTGCATGTCATAGCAGAGAATGAGGCTTCACGTCAGCCACCACTGCAACAGTCCATTGGCATATATTTAGGCCTAGCACACAGGCAGAGGAGAGGTTCATTCAACTTTGGGTAGCCTCGCAATATAATGGTAAAATGAAAATAAAAATAGGATTGAATGAGGAAGTGCCCTGGAGTCCAATAATATATGGTTATGGGGAGGTAGTTAATGTCTAATCTGGACAAGGGACGGACAGGTCCTGTGGGATCCATGCCTGGTTCATTTTTATGAACGTCAGCTTGTCCACATTGGCTGTAGACAGGCGGCTGCGTTTGTCTGTAATGACGCCCCCTGCCGTGCTGAATACACGTTCAGACAAAACGCTGGCTGCCGGGCAGGCCAGCACCTCCAAGGCATAAAAGGCTAGCTCTGGCCACGTGGACAATTTAGAGACCCAGAAGTTGAATGGGGCCGAACCATCAGTCAGTACGTGGAGGGGTGTGCACACGTACTGTTCCACCATGTTAGTGAAATGTTGCCTCCTGCTAACACGTTGCGTATCAGGTGGTGGTGCAGTTAGCTGTGGCGTGTTGACAAAAGTTTTCCACATCTCTGCCATGCTAACCCTGCCCTCAGAGGAGCTGGCCGTGACACAGCTGCCTTGGCGACCTCTTGCTCCTCCTCTGCCTTGGCCTTGGGCTTCCACTTGTTCCCCTGTGACATTTGGGAATGCTCTCAGTAGCGCGTCTACCAACGTGCGCTTGTACTCGCGCATCTTCCTATCACGCTCCAGTGCAGGAAGTAAGGTGGGCACATTGTCTTTGTAGCGTGGATCCAGCAGGGTGGCAACCCAGTAGTCCGCACAGGTTAAAATGTGGGCAACTCTGCTGTCGTTGCGCAGGCACTGCAGCATGTAGTCGCTCATGTGTGCCAGGCTGCCCAGGGGTAAGGACAAGCTGTCCTCTGTGGGAGGCGTATCGTCATCGTCCTGCCTTTCCCCCCAGCCACGCACCAGTGATGGACCCGAGCTGCGTTGGGTGCCACCCCGCTGTGACCATGCTTCATCCTCATCCTCCTCCACCTCCTCCTCATCCTCGTCCTCCTCGTCCTCCAGTAGTGGGCCCTGGCTGGCCACATTTGTACCTGGCCTCTGCTGTTGCCAAAAACCTCCCTCTGAGTCACTTCGAAGAGACTGGCCTGAAAGTGCTAAAAATGACCCCTCTTCCTCCTCCTCCTCCTCCTCCTCCTGGGCCACCTCCTCTTCCATCATCGCCCTAAGTGTTTTCTCAAGGAGACATAGAAGTGGTATTGTAACGCTGATAACGGTGTCATCGCCACTGGCCATGTTGGTGGAGTACTCGAAACAGCGCAACAGGGCACACAGGTCTCGCATGGAGGCCCAGTCATTGGTGGTGAAGTGGTGCTGTTCTGTAGTGCGACTGACCCGTGCGTGCTGCAGCTGAAACTCCACTATGGCCTGCTGCTGCTCGCACAGTCTGTCCAGCATGTGCAAGGTGGAGTTCCACCTGGTGGGCACGTCGCATATGAGGCGGTGAGCGGGAAGGCCGAAGTTACGCTGTAGCGCAGACAGGCGAGCAGCAGCAGGATGTGAACGCCGGAAGCGCGAACAGACGGCCCGCACTTTATGCAGCAGCTCTGACATGTCGGGGTAGTTGTGAATGAACTTCTGCACCACCAAATTCAGCACATGCGCCAAGCAAGGGATGTGCGTCAAATTGGCTAGTCCCAGAGCTGCAACGAGATTTCGCCCATTATCACACACCACCAGGCCGGGCTTGAGGCTCACCGGCAGCAACCACTCGTCGGTCTGTTGTTCTATACCCCGCCACAACTCCTGTGCGGTGTGGGGCCTGTCCCCCAAACATATGAGTTTCAGAATGGCCTGCTGACGTTTACCCCGGGCTGTGCTGAAGTTGGTGGTGAAGGTGTGTGGCTGACTGGATGAGCAGGTGGAAGAAGAGGAGGAGGAAGCCGAGAAGGAGGAGGTGGCAACAGGAGGCAAAGAATGTTGCCCTGCGATCCTTGGCGGCGGAAGGACGTGCGCCAAACAGCTCTCCGCCTGGGGCCCAGCTGCCACTACATTTACCCAGTGTGCAGTTAGGGAGATATAGCGTCCCTGGCCGTGCTTACTGGTCCACGTATCTGTGGTTAGGTGGACCTTGCCACAGATGGCGTTGCGCAGTGCACACTTGATTTTATCGGATACTTGGTTGTGCAGGGAAGGCACGGCTCTCTTGGAGAAGTAGTGCCGGCTGGGAACAACATACTGTGGGACAGCAAGCGACATGAGCTGTTTGAAGCTGTCTGTGTCCACCAGCCTAAATGACAGCATTTCATAGGCCAGTAGTTTAGAAATGCTGGCATTCAGGGCCAGGGATAGAGGGTGGCTAGGTGGGAATTTACGCTTTCTATCAAATGTTTGTGAGATGGAGAGCTGAACGCTGGCGTGTGACATGGTTGAGACGCTTGGTGACGGAGGTGGTGGTGGTGGTGTTGGTGGTACATCCCCTGTTTGCTGGGCGGCAGGTGCCAACGTTCCTCCAGAGGCGGAGGAAGAGGCCGAGGCGGCAGCAGCAGAATAGGCCGAGGCGGCAGCAGCAGAAGAGGTAGCAGGGGGAGCCTGAGTGACTTCCTTGGTTTTAAGGTGTTTACTCCACTGCAGTTCATGCTTTGCATGCAGGTGCCTGGTCATGCAGGTTGTGCTCAGGTTCAGAACGTTAATGCCTCGCTTCAGGCTCTGATGGCACAGCGTGCAAACCACTCGGGTCTTGTCGTCAGCACATTGTTTGAAGAAGTGCCATGCCAGGGAACTCCTTGAAGCTGCCTTTGGGGTGCTCGGTCCCAGATGGCGGCGGTCAGTAGCAGGCGGAGTCTCTTGGCGGCGGGTGTTCTGCTTTTGCCCACTGCTCCCTCTTTTGCTACGCTGTTGGCTCGGTCTCACCACTGCCTCTTCCTCCGAACTGTGAAAGTCAGTGGCACGACCTTCATTCCATGTGGGGTCTAGGACCTCATCGTCCCCTGCATCGTCTTCCACCCAGTCTTGATCCCTGACCTCCTGTTCAGTCTGCACACTGCAGAAAGACGCAGCAGTTGGCACCTGTGTTTCGTCATCATCAGAGACATGCTGAGGTGGTATTCCCATGTCCTCATCATCAGGAAACATAAGTGGTTGTGCGTCAGTGCATTCTATGTCTTTCACCGCTGGGGAAGGGCTAGGTGGATGCCCTTGGGAAACCCTGCCAGCGGAGTCTTCAAACAGCATAAGAGACTGCTGCATAACTTGAGGCTGAGACAGTTTCCCTGGTATGCATGGGGGTGATGTGACAGACTGATGGGGTTGGTTTTCAGGCGCCATCTGTGCGCTTTCTGCAGAAGACTGGGTGGGAGATAATGTGAACGTGCTGGATCCACTGTCGGCCACCCAATTGACTAATGCCTGTACCTGCTCAGGCCTTACCATCCTTAGAACGGCATTGGGCCCCACCATATATCGCTGTAAATTCTGGCGGCTACTGGGACCTGAGGTAGTTGGTACACTAGGACGTGTGGATGTGGCAGAACGGCCACGTCCTCTCCCAGCACCAGAGGGTCCACTAACACCACCACGACCATGTCCACGTCTGCGTCCCTTACTAGATGTTTTTCTCATTGTTATGGTTCACCACAACAACAAATATATTATTTGGCCCAATGTATTGTATTCAAATTCAGCGGGATATAAATTTGAGGCCTAGTATTTAGGCGCTGGGTGACCGGTATGGATTTAGTGACAGAATTAGACTTGGAAATGCACAGAAGCGTGTGTGTGAAGTTATTCTGAATGACCCTATGTGCACCTTCAATATGATCTACCCTTTTAGGGATAGATTTCAAATAGCTCTGATATAGCAGAAACGACTAAATTATGAAATTGCTAAATTGGGAATTGTATTTCAACCCAGAACAAAAAATGTGCTTTGACGGACACTAAATAACTTTCCCAGCCACAACAGGACAGCGGTAACGAGAGATTTAGCGGGATATAAATTTGAGGCCTAGTATTTAGGCGCTGGGTGACAGGTATGGGTTTAGTGACAGAATTAGATTTGGAAATGCACAGTAGCGGGTGTGTGAAGTTATTCTGAATGACCCTATGTGCACCTTGAATATTATATACCCTTTTAGGGATAGATTTCAAATAGCTCTGATATAGCAGAAACCACTAAATTATGAAATTGCTAAATTGGGAATTGTATTTCAACCCAGAACAAGAAATGTGCTTGAACGGACACTAAATAACTCGCCCAGCTACAGCACTAGGGACAGATTTAGCGGGATATAAATTTGAGGCCTAGTATTTAGGCGCTGGGTGACAGGTATGGGTTTAGTGCCAGAATTAGACTTGGAAATACACAGTAGCGGGTGTGTGTGAAGTTATTCTGAATGACCCAATGTGCACCTTGAATATTATATACCCTTTTAGGGATAGATTTCAAATAGCTCTGATATAGCAGAAACCACTAAATTATGAAATTGCTAAATTGGGAATTGTATTTCAACCCAGAACAAGAAATGTGCTTGAACGGACACTAAATAACTCGCCCAGCTACAGCACTAAGGACAGATTTAGCGGGATATAAATTTGAGGCCTAGTATTTAGGCGCTGGGTGACAGGTATGGGTTTAGTGCCAGAATTAGACTTGGAAATACACAGTAGCGGGTGTGTGTGAAGTTATTCTGAATGACCCAATGTGCACCTTGAATATTATATACCCTTTTAGGGATAGATTTCAAATAGCTCTGATATAGCAGAAACCACTAAATTATGAAATTGCTAAATTGGGAATTGTATTTCAACCCAGAACAAGAAATGTGCTTGAACGGACACTAAATAACTCGCCCAGCTACAGCACTAGGGACAGATTTAGCGGGATATAAATTTGAGGCCTAGTATTTAGGCGCTGGGTGACAGGTATGGGTTTAGTGCCAGAATTAGACTTGGAAATACACAGTAGCGGGTGTGTGTGAAGTTATTCTGAATGACCCAATGTGCACCTTGAATATTATATACCCTTTTAGGGATAGATTTCAAATAGCTCTGATATAGCAGAAACCACTAAATTATGAAATTGCTAAATTGGGAATTGTATTTCAACCCAGAACAAGAAATGTGCTTGAACGGACACTAAATAACTCGCCCAGCTACAGCACTAAGGACAGATTTAGCGGGATATAAATTTGAGGCCTAGTATTTAGGCGCTGGGTGACAGGTATGGGTTTAGTGCCAGAATTAGACTTGGAAATACACAGTAGCGGGTGTGTGTGAAGTTATTCTGAATGACCCAATGTGCACCTTGAATATTATATACCCTTTTAGGGATAGATTTCAAATAGCTCTGATATAGCAGAAACCACTAAATTATGAAATTGCTAAATTGGGAATTGTATTTCAACCCAGAACAAGAAATGTGCTTGAACGGACACTAAATAACTCGCCCAGCTACAGCACTAGGGACAGATTTAGCTGGATATAAATTTGAGGCCTAGTATTTAGGCGCTGGGTGACAGGTATGGGTTTAGTGCCAGAATTAGACTGGGATATGGCCAAAAAATAAACAGACTATTGCTGGTTAAATGCACTTGGTGTGACAGCTTCACCCTGATGTAGGCTTTAGCCAAAAAACAACCACACCATTGAGGGTTAAATGCACTTGGTGACAGGCGCAGCTTGCCCCTGATTTAGTATATGGCCAAAAAATGAACAGACTATTGCTGGTTAAATGCACTTGGTGTGACAGCTTCACCCTGATGTAGGCTTTAGCCAAAAAACAACCACACCATTGAGGGTTAAATGCACTTGGTGACAGGCGCAGCTTGCCCCTGATTTTGTATATGGCCAAAAAATGAACAGACTATTGCTGGTTAAATGCACTTGGTGTGACAGCTTCACCCTGATGTAGGCTTTAGCCAAAAAACAACCACACCATTGAGGGTTAAATGCACTTGGTCGCAGCTTGTGCTGGCGCACCACAAGACACAAAATGGCCGCCGATCACCCCAGAAAAATGTGACTGACAAACGGTCTGGGCAGCCTAAAAACAGTGAGCAATTGAGGATCAGCAGCTCAATGATCCACAGCTGCAGATCGATCAGTTAATCAAGTCCTTTGGAGGAGTTAATCTGCCTAATCTCGCCCTACTGTCGCAGCCGCAACCTCTCCCTACGCTAATCAGAGCAGAGTGACGGGCGGCGCTATGTGACTCCAGCTTAAATAGAGGCTGGGTCACATGGTGCTCTGGCCAATCACAGCCATGCCAATAGTAGGCATGGCTGTGATGGCCTCTTGGGGCAAGTAGTATGACGCTTGTTGATTGGCTGCTTTGCAGCCTTTCAAAAAGCGCCAAGAAAGCGTCACAAAAGCGCGAAGAAAGCGACGAACACCGAACCCGAACCCGGACTTTTACGAAAATGTCCGGGTTCGGGTCCGTGTCACGGACACCCCAAAATTCGGTACGAACCCGAACTATACAGTTCGAGTTCGCTCATCCCTAGTAATAATGCCAAAATGCAAGGCATCTAACCTTTCAGTCAAATGTGACCACAGCTTCAGAGGTAAGCGCTGTGCTTCTTGGCCTGGAACAGCTCCCCCACGCGGCGATTGAGGGAGCCATTTGTTGGTTTGAAAGGCCATAGCCTGCTGAGCCACCGATGTCTTTCACAATCTAGGCCTGCAGGTGGCAGTACTACATTGCAGTATATTGAATCTTCTATTTATCAATGGATTTATTGGCAATCTAAAGATTTCATACTGTTAGGCCCTTGGAAAAATAAATAATCCAAAAAATAAACATCATGGGTATCACCACGTCCGAAAATGCCTGTACTAATATTTGCTCCTTACGTTAAACGGCGTAATGGAAAAAATAAAATCTAAAAGAGCGATTCCCCATTTTTTTTGTCATTTCAGCTTCCAAAATAATTGAATAAAAAGTGATCAAAAAGTCATATGCACCCCAAAATAAATTAATTTAAAATTACGGATTGTCCCGCAACAAATGAGCCCTCACACAGCTCCATAAACATAACTATAAAAAGTTATGGGGGTCAGAATATGGTGATTGATTTTTTTAAGTATTACAGCACAAGAAAAACTTGGGTCAGTTTTACCACATAGGGAACGCCTTAAAAACAAAACCCATAAAACTGTGGTGGAATTGAGTTTTTACAAATAAAAAATACTGGGCACTTATGCAGAATCATACACTTTATTTACGTACATATAAATTAGAATCAATTGGTCTATAAACGCATAATCACAATACAAATAAAATGGATAAGATAAAATAAAGTGGTCACCACTGAGGAAGGGGCAAGTACCCCGAAACGCGTTTGGTGAAGAGACCCCCAGAGTAATCCTAAAGCAAGATATACTGGAACTACAAAGGCTGTGTTGCTATTCAGTCCAACTGAGGATTCCGTGCCTTATTAAATCCCTGATACACCGGCGGCTACAAGCGCAGCACACGAGGCTACCTAGTATCGTGGCGCAGGTTATCCGACGTGGGGAAAGCAAGTTTAAGTCCTAGTGTCTGCCGGCTCTTTGTCACTACGGAGCGGCAGCCAGAGGACCTTAAAGACACGGGCAAGAAAGTCACAGCATTATCCAGCGACGACAGGAGCAGACAAGAGTGAGCTTGGATTATAAGCTGATGATCTGAAAGAACCGCACTGCACAGTGAGTACAAGCGGGACGCCGCGAATACACTCACCCAAGTGAATTTCTCTGAACCGCAGTATTGTCACTTTCCTCCAAAGGATCAGGACTGCGAATTATAAGACATTGTGAAAGTTCCATCTGTAGTTATAAACTACTGCAAACCACCAGTCGGGAGCTCGGGACTGTTTATGCCTATGGACTGATTACCCCCCAGCTCTAGTCCCACTACGGCGGGTCGGATCCATTTTTTAAGTGTTTTAGTGATTTTAGGGAATTTATTTTATTTTATCCATTTTATTTGTATTGTGATTATGCGTTTATAGACCAATTGATTCTAATTTATATGTACGTAAATAAAGTGTATGATTCTGCATAAGTGAGAGTGCCCAGTATTTTTTATTTGTATTTATCCATTATCAGAGGAAGGGCGGATCCTCTTTACTGGAAGCACCTCCTCCATATTTTTCCTCAGTCCTGTGCGTCTCACAAACCTCTGTTCCGGAATTGAGTTTTTGTTCCAATTCCACCCTATTTAAAAATTTTCCAGCTTCTCACTAGATTGCATGTAAGATTAAAAGGCGCTGAAGAAGGGAGTCATCATATCCCATACACCATTCACCCTTCACCCTTAGACCCCCATAAGGGGGATAGGTGAGTACTGACAAAGGCACTAAGGGGGCATAATACTGTGTGGGGAAGCCCTAAGGGAGCATGTTACTGCATGAGAACACTAACGGGGCATCCTACTGTGTTGGGGGCACTAAAGGGGCATCAAACCGTTTGGTTGACACTAGGGGTGCATTATTACTGTCTGAGCAGCACTAAAGGCGCATTATTTCTGTCTGGCGGTACCTTGTGTGTGTGGGGGGCACTATAGGGATATTCTTCCTGTGTTTTGGTGCAACACTAATGCGAGGGGAACACTAATGAGGAGGCCCTAAAGGGGTGTCTTTACTGTGGTGGGGGCATTTTTACTGTGTGGGAACACTATTACTTTGTGGGAGCACTAGGTTGGATTGCACATGTATTGATAGAGTTTGGGATGGGTTAGAGGTGGTGCATAATGTCAATCAATCAATTTGCTGCAGTGCGCTACACCTTAACATATCATGTGTCCCATAGGTCCATACTATACCTTCATATGCCCCTGATTTTATATGAAGCACCCCAAGCATGCACCACATAACTGCACTGCATCTGAGATGCCTACAGATCTGTAATACAAGCCCATAGGGCTATATGGATTGTGCTGTAAGTGCTTTAGGCTGTAGTCATGAGACTTCCATTTGGCCCATAATACTGTATAAATACATATTTGTTCCTGCAGAAAGCTTCAACCCAACTTTTTACTGAAACTTGCATGGGGCAGGAAAGGAGTTGAATTTGTTATTTATATGATCATTCATATAACTGGGCAAGGCAGGGGCATTTGTTAAAAAAAATGGTGTCCTGGATAATATTTAGGGCTATTTGAAATATATGGGTATATCGAAATAGTGAGGGGTTGAACCTGTGGTCCAGGGCATTGAAGGTTAACATGATGCTTCACTATCAGCTTTCTTCTAAGAGTCCATTCATTGGGAGCCTTTTTGGAAATGGGGGTTCCAGATTGCCATTTGCTAAAAAGTCATGGCCTGGGACATCAACCAAATTGAAAATAGGCATTTTTTTTAATCTTTATAAAACCATTTAAGCTGGAAACTAAAATGACAATTTAGGCTGACTTATTATACCAGTAAATTAATGAGAAATATGAAACATAACATTCATGAAGCAATCTCCAAGCTGAGATTATCTACGCCCTTTAATGTGACCTGGTGTGCTGCCTAGTAAAAGCTGGGTGAAGAGCGCACAAGCAATTTCCAATCTAAAGCTTTCATTAGCTCTCCACTCCTAAATGAAATGAAACGTCTGAAGACCAGCTAGTAGTTCTGTCAGAAATATTGGCCAACATAGTCTACACCGTTCTATTCATTATTTTCCCTTTTGATTTGAACATTCCTCGGATAACACACTTAGCATCTCAGCGTCTGTCTTGCACCATGTATCAGCAAAGGCTTGTCTGTGCAAGAAACATTAACGTCTTCTGTTGTACCTGCTAATGTTATGCAAATGGCGCAGTGAATAGTCTTGGGAGTGGATTTAAAGAGGTTGTTCTACTTCAGCAAGTCGCATTCATGTCAGCTGAGGTCTGATTAACATTGGTGGTCTGACCAGAGGTGTAATGAAAAATATATTTTTTCTTATTGTCCTTCTCTAAAACCTAGGTGCGTCTTATAGGCCGGTGCGTTTTATAGGGCGAAAAATACGGTAATACAAGGCACTTACTAATGTACTGTGATTGTCCTTTGCTGACTTGATTTATTTTTCCATCACATTATACACTGCTAGTTTCCAGGGGTGATGGCCACAGATACGGGGTGGCCAGGATGGTAGCTGCTGTGCGTGCGTGACTATACACGCTCCCACGGTCCCGACCAAATAGGCCGGTGCTTTTTCTTATAGTGTGCATGCACAACCACCACTCCTGCATTGCAGGATGGTCATAACCCATGAAAACAAGCAGTGTATGATATGGGAACTTGGAGACCAGGGCCCAAGACAAGTTCCACAGTCTCTTAATATGAACCTTTGCAGTCTTATACCCTTCTGTAGGTACAGCAAGTGGATCAAATAATTGATGGGCTATCAGGTTCAGAGCTATTCTCTCTGCCACATAACTAAACAGTCTCCAGTGTCATAAACATACTTGCCAACTCTTCAGAATTTTCTGTGAGGTATCTTAAAATTTACGAGACCTTCTGGAGTCCTGGAAGGGCTTGCAAATCTTCTGGGTGCCCAACAGAGCTCTGAAGTGGAGAGGATAAATGGTGGCTGAAGGACCTGTATCTCCACCATGTGATTAGTGCATGAAGGGATGATGCTAAGCTGTAGAGAGGATAACTGGTGGGCGAAGGACCTGTGTGATGTCTCCACCATGTGATCAGTGTATGAAGTGCAGTGTATGAAGCTTAGTGACTGAAGGACCTGTGATGTGAAATGAGGAGGCAGAGCTCTTGTGGTGTGCTGCTTGTATGGAGATGCACCAGAAGAAGTGATGGGTTCAGTGTGAGAGCTGGGAGCCAGATAAATGGTGGGAGTTGCAGTTCTCTCCTCTGTTTAATATCTTATGAGAGCACGTAATAACAGCCCAGACATGCTCAGTTGTAGTTCTCTTTTCTTATATCCCCTCCCTGTAATTTTCTCTGATATCTCATAGTAATAGTCTGGTCATACTGGGAGTTGTAGTTCTCTTCTCTTATGCTCCCTCCCTAAAAAGTCCTCTGACATCCACTAATAAGATATGCTAGGACTTTTAGTTCTCCCATATTAACCCCCTTTAATGTTCTCTGATATCCCATAAGTTCCTAGACATTCCTCAATTTAATATCCCATGATAACAGTCTTGGCATGTGGGGAGTTGTAGTTCTCCTACATTGTCTTCCTGTAATGTCCTGTAATATCCCATAATAACAGTCTGTACATGGTGGGAGTTGTGGTTCTCTCCTGTTATACAGGGCCTCCTCTTAGACTGCAATCACATTAGTTGAGAACAGACTTTCCGTGTCGGGCGCATGTTTGAATATCAAAAAAGGCATGCCTCCTTCTATCCATGATGCAGTACTGCACCGATGATGATCTACCGTCCTGTTGCCACGAAGAAGCTTCTCACCCGGCTGCACTGCATTTCTCTTCTTGTTGGTCATGGCTCTGTAGTGAGTCAAAGACCAGAAGATAATGTAGGAGAGCTCAACCTGCGCGGCAACTGATTGCTGCTGTGTGTGCGGTCGGCAGGAGTTAGAGGGGCTGCAAAAGGCAGTGGTCTGAAAAAAGGGGAGTGGTATGTAAAAGAGGAGTGTTCTGGGGGGAGAATGACCTTTGTCCAAAAATGTTTCACAAAATTATATGAGCTCATCCATCTTGCATCTCCTTGAAGTTAATTTTGGAAAGCTGTTAATTATCATTATAAATGGCATATGATAGGTGTGGGATTATGTTACAGAGTTTGGCCCAAGGACTGCAAGGTCTATTGGCTGTCCCAACCTAGGATTGAGGTATGTGGAGACGCACCTAGATGGAGGCCAATCTTGAATCTGATGATGACATGTTTTTGCTGATGACATTTTTATGCTATCATAAAAAGCTCAGTAGTTGGACATTTCATATTGCAAAGGAAAAACCAAAAGCCATATCTAAACAATAAAAAAATCAGTTCCAAAAAACTTGAGGGTAATTTAAAGGGGTTGGCTGATCAATGCGGCTTTTTGAAACTGAACCTGGCTTGGCAATAGGCTGATTGGAATCGACTTTAGAAACCCCCCTGTATAGAGTTTACTAAACTATGATAAAAGATATATAT
Source organism: Bufo gargarizans (assembly GCF_014858855.1). NCBI lineage: Eukaryota > Metazoa > Chordata > Amphibia > Anura > Bufonidae > Bufo > Bufo gargarizans. The sequence goes on from NC_058085.1 coordinate 126,912,196, forward strand.
ACAAAATATAACCTACAAAGTAAATTAACAGTCACTGAAAGTCGTGAAACAAATGAGTAAGTTCCCCGACGGCCAGTTCCCAACATGGCACCTGGATGTCTTCAATGGAGCTGAGCTCTTTGTTACATAGCTAAATGTTTTATATCCTCCTGGCCCCTCCTAAAGGTCTTCAGTGTGCAGTACGCATGTACAGTTACTTAAAGGGATTCTGTAATCAGATTTAACCCCTCTAACCTAAACATATGCTCATGTCCAGACTAATAAGAAGAATCCTAAGCTGGCCTTATTAAACCTCACTGTGGCTCTATTTGCCCAAAAAACTGTTTTTTATAACCTGTCAATCACTTACTTAAGGTGCCCAAGGGGAGGTCCGTTAATACAGGGTGCCCGGCCGCACCCCTCGCCGTCCGGTGCCCAGCGCCGCCTTCCCTGTCTTCAGCGCCGCCTTCTACAACTCAGCGCCGCCTCCACAATCCTCCCCGTCCCTCTGCCAGATCCCGCGCCTGCGCACTGATGCGCCCGTGCGGACTCCTGGCAGCGGAAGGCGGCGCTAGGCACCGGAGGGCGAGGGGTGCGGCCGGGCACCCTGTATTAATGAATCTCCCCTTGGGCACCTTAAGTAAGTTATTGACAGGTTATAAAAACCTGTTTTTTGGGCAAATAGAGCCACAGTGAGGTTTAATAAGGCCAGCTTAGGATTCTTATTAGTCTGGACATGAGCATATGTTTAGGTTAGAGGGGTTAAATCTGATGACAGGTTCCCTTTAAGACTTTAGGAATGCCAGGTACCACTGTGTACCACTAACCATCCACATTGCAAGGAATTAAAGGGGAAAGAACCACTAAATACCTTGCTATACACCCTCGCATGTAAGCGTCAGGATGCTTTCAGTGAAACTCGAACCATTTCGCAAGCAAGTTCAGTCAGTTTTGTCTGCATTTGCGTTCAGTCAGTTTTGTTTCCGCTCGAGTGCAATAAGTGTTGATGCGTTTTTCACACACGTGAAAACAAAAATGAAGGTTTACAAACATCTCCTAGCAAGAATCAGTGAAAAGCTTATTACACCTGGATGCAATGTGTTTTTCACTGATTCCCCATTCACTTCTATGGGACCAGGGCTGCGTGAAAAATGCAGAATACAGAACATTCTGCAATTCTCACGCAACACAGAACTGATGCGTAAAAAAAAACCGCTCATGTACACAGGCCCATTAAAATGATGGGGTCAGGATTCAGTGCGAGTGCGCAGAAAACTCTCTCATGTGAAAGGGGCCTTAGAGAGACATAAGCGGGTGCTTTATGGTAAGCTGTTGGAGAGCAAGGGCTCTATATATGTTTTTTGCATTGAGGGTTAAGATTGGTGGAAAACTCATCTCTATGACATCCATGTTCCCTAATAAAGCACATGACGCTTTGAGATAACCCTTTTAAAGGAGTCATGCTTTCGGAAGGCCCATAGCAGTGATAGGGAGTGGACCCACAGCCTTAAGGTAATATAAAGGCATTTGACCCATGGCAATTTTTATTTCATTGGTTCATTTCCAAGGCATTATAACACCAAGTAATTATCGCACCGCTATAAAAATCTATGCTATTGTTAGGCTACTTTCACACTTGCGTTCAGAGCGGATCCGTCTGAGACGGATCCGCTCATATAATGCAGACGGTGGATCCGTTCAGAATGGATCCGTCTGCATTATATTGTAAAAAAAATTCTAAGTGTCAAAGTAGCCTCAGACGGATCCGTCCAGACTTTACATTGAAAGTCAATGGGGGACGGATCCGTTTGAAAATTGAGCCATAGTGTGTCATATTCAAACGGATCCGTCCCCATTGACTTACATTGTAAGTCTGGACGGATCCGTTTGCCTCCGCACGGCCAGGCGGACACCTGAACGCTGCAAGCAGCGTTTGGGTGTCCGCCTGCTAAGCGGAGGACAAACGGTGCCAGACTGATGCATTCTGAGCGGATCCGCATCCACTCAGAATGCATTAGGGCTAGACGGAAGCGCTCGGGGCCGCTTGTGAGCCCCTTCAAACGGAACTCACAAGCGGAGCCCCGAACGCTAGTGTGAAAGTAGCCTTAGAGGTATTGGTACAGTCCTGATCAAAAGTTTAAGACCACTTAAAAAATGGCAAAAAAAAAAAATCATATTTAGCATGGCTGGATCTTAACAAGGTTATCAAGTAGAACTTCAACATGCAACAAGAAGAAATGGGAGTGAGACAAAACATTTTTGGAGCATTCAATTTAATGAAAACAACAAATAAACTGAAACAGGCTGTTTTTCAGCTGATCAAACGTTTAGGACCACATGCCTTTAAAAGGCCAAATCTGTGTAAAGATGTGGATTTATTGCCATTTTCTGTCAGGTAGTCACACGTTGTGATGGCAAAGGCAAAAAAACTCTCCCTTTTTGAACGTAGTCGGGTTTTTGAACTGCATAAGCAGGGTCTCTCACAGCGCGCCATCTCTGCTGAGGTGGGACGCAGTAAGACAGTCATTTGGAATTATCCTGAGGGTTATGGAACAAAAAAGTCAAGTGGAAGACCCAAAAAATTTTCATGAGCACTGATCTGGAGGATCCAATTGGCTGTCCGTCAAGACACTGGACGATCCTCGACCCAAATTAAGGCCCTTACTGGTGCTGACTGCAGCCCCATAACCATCAAACGGCACCTGAGACTGAAGGGCTTCAAAAACAAAAAACAACTTCAAAGACCTCGTCTCCTTGAACGCCACAGAACTGCTTGTTTGGACTTTGCAAGAGAGCACCAAAAATGGGACATTCAAAGGTGGAAGAAAGTTTTATTCTCTGAGATTTTTTTTTTTTACCTTGATGGTCCTGATGGTTTCCAACGTTACTGGCATGACAAGCAGATCCTACCTGAGATGTTTTCTATGCGCCACAGTGGAGGGGGCGCCATAATGGTCTGGGGTGCTTTTTCCTTCAGTGGAACAATGGAGCTTCAGGAAGTGCAAGGGGCGTCAAACAGCCGCTGGCTATGTCCAGATGTTGCAGAGAGCATTCCTCATGACTGAGGGCCCTTGTCTGTGTGGTAACGACTGGGTTTTTCAACAGGACAACGGAACAGTACACAGTACGCCCATCCTGCGTGTTCCCCTGATGTAAATCCAATTGAGAACCTTTGGGGATGGATGGCAAGGGAAGTTTACAAAAATGGACAACAGTTCCAGACAGTAGATGGCCTTGGTGCGGCCGTCTTCACTACTTGGACAAATGTTCCCACTCACCTCATGGAAATGCTTGCATCAAGCATGCCGAAACGAATTTTTAAAAGTGATAAACAATAACGGCCGAGCTACTCGAGCTACTAATTACTGATTTCATGTTTGGAAGTTGGATTTCTGTTTTGTGGGGGTTTATTTATTTTTTATTTTTGAGGTGTGTTCCTAAACTTTTGATCAGCTGAAAAACTGCCTGTTTCAGTTTATTCGTTGTTTTCATTAAATTGAATGCTCAAATAATGTTTTGTCTCACTCCCATTTCTTCTTGTTGCATGTTGAAGCTCTACTTGGAACTTTGTTAAGATCCAGCCATGCTAAATATGATTTTTTCAAGTGGTCTTAAACTTTTGATCAGGACTGTATATGTCACAAGTCAAAAATGTATATTCACTATATGTATGTCAGTAGGATCAATTGCAGTGCTTTGAAAAAGTATTCATACCCCTTGAACGTTTCCACATTTTTTCAAGTTACACTAACAAATTTAAATGTGTTTTATTGGGATTTCACGTGATAGACCAACACAAAGTAGCAAGTATGGGTTAAGTTAAAAGAAAGTGATACATTGTCTCATTTTTGATAAATAAAAATTTGGAAAGTGTGGCATGCATTTGTAATCAGCCCCCTATATTCTGATACCCCTAAATAAAACCCAGTGTTACCAATTGCTTCAGAAGCCCAAAGGACATAGCCCAAAAGACTTGCAGCTGTAATTGCAGAGAAAGTTAGTCCTACGTCGTATTGACTAAGGAGGCAGAATATAAATGCATGCCACACTTTTCAGATGTTTACATGACATGGTTTAATTAGTGCTGGTAGTCTTAGGCTACTTTCACACTAGCGTTCGGGGTTCCGCTTGTGAGTTCCGTTTGAAGGCTCTCACAAGCGGCCCCAAACGCATCCGTACGGCCCCAATGCATTCTGAGTGGATGCGGATCCGCTCAGAATGCATCAGTATGGCTCCGCTTGGCTTCCGCTCAGCAGGCGGACACCTGAACGCTGCTTGCAGCGTTCGGATGTCCGCCTGGCCGTGCGGAGGCAAACGGATCCGTCAAGACTTACAATGTAAGTCAATGGGGGCGGATCCGTTCGAAGGTGACACAATATGGTGCATTTTTCAAACGGATCCACCCCCATTGACTTTCAATGCAAAGTCTGGACGGATCCGTCTGAATACAAATTGTACTTAGACTTTTTAGTGAAATATAATGCAGACTGAACGGATACCATTGTTTGCATTATAGGAGCGGATCCGTCTGTACAAATACCAGCTCCGAACGCAAGTGTGAAAGTAGCCTTAGACTGTAAGTGTCCTATTGGCAAGGCAAATGGTAATACAGATGGCAATTTATTCATAGATTTCCAGGAGGAATAACAGAGGGACATCACAATCTAACCAAAGGTGTTTCAAGTATTTACTAAAAAAAAAGGACATTTCAAGAGGGCAGAGAAGTTCCTTTTTGATAAGTAATCGAAAAAAATTAAATACAGAAAACTCATGAATCTGTCAATGAGCGTTTAAGTGTCCCGTGATTTTTAGATAATTGCCTATTGCAACCTAATTCGATCCGCACGTCAAGTAAACTGATTTGATTTTCATCCAGTGTAATTAATTATGAACAGCAATGATTAAATCAGCAGTTTGTGCAAATTAACCAAACAGTACCCTGATTTTAATTACACCAATCAGCGGTTGTTGTAAGTCACTGCACTGTGTTACATATTTGTTATCGGAGTCTCTGTTGCATCTGGATCTCACATCTGTAATGCTCGGTTTAGGAGAGACTATAGATGTATAGCTGTTATAATAGGAGGGAGAACATTTGGATGTATAAGAGGACCCCATCATAGTTAGATCCTGTTATAGGGGATGCGTTGTATCTAGACCCTGGTGTCTGAGGGGGCACAAAATCTCCTATTCCACCAGTATTACCTTTGGACATCAATTTACAGTTCTTATATGGAGTTGAGTAACTTTGCTTATTTCATCCTACCATATTCCTGAGCTATAGTCTATATAATATCCCCAGAGCTGTATTCACAATTCTGCACACTTTAGAACTAAAATCTTCAATATTTTCCAGTGACCTAGGATCAATACTTAAATGGTTACGATCTGTTGACACAACTTTGCATAAATCAGTAGTACAAATGACCATAAAAATGTTGTAATATGTATTTTCAGAGAGAAATGCTTAGTTATCAGTTGATTACCTCTCATCCCTTTGCTAAAGGCATTTCTCTTTTGAAATATGCTTTGAATCTGTCCAGGATGTATCAGATCCACTGAAATATCATACTACATATGTCAGTACAAGTCTATGGGAAGGGGAGGGGGGAGAAGTGAGCAGGAGCTGAGTGAAACAGGAGAGATAACAAATAAACTACTGCGGCTACATAGGAAGTTTTTATATCAGCCGAAGTGCTTTATTCACAATCATACAGGTCAGTAATTCTCTGTAATATTCTCCATGATTCTGGGGCTGCTTCTGAGTAAGAGAAAGTTAGGAAGCAGATTCTCCTGTACTATCTGTGTGCATTGCATGGCAGCTGAAACAAAAGTTGCCACTTTTACTTTTTTTAAATTCGTGGGTCAATTTTGTTAGTTGAGAGCTACCCAGTCATTGGGTCAAATATCTTTTCTATTTAACCTGACGACAGTCGCCAGAATCTTTGAAGGCACCCAATAACAGAGGATCATTGGACATCAGTCCTAGGACCTCCTCATCAGTGATCAATTGTTCTTCCTGTACCAATTGTCATGGGAAGGATCAATGAGCTCTATACTAAACCTGCACCCTTGTCCCTACCTACTTGCACGATCTGTTCTAAACTACAGTCCACAACTGGATAACTGTCCCTCCTTAATCTCGTGCTGGCATCCACGAGTAGAAAAAAACTGGGTGAAAATAACAGTCAGGCACGAAGAAAAATAATACCAAAAACCAGAGACAAAGAGGGCAACCGATGGGCCGAGTCAGGTGACAGACAGGTGACCATGCTGGATGTGCCAGTGTTGCTTACTATTAGATGGCACGCCTGCACTTGGAGCCCTAGTTGTCCTGGACACTGGTGGCGCTACCCACAGAGAAATGCGCTCACTGCCGAATCCATCTCGTTTGTTACAGCCATTGTCCCACTGGATCAGGTGCCCAACCTGCCTCCCAATTGTTTATTTTAGGTTCATCCATCTGGATATACTGGCTGAATGGAGACAATCATGGAAAATTAGGACAGGTTGGAATCCATCCTTTGTTGACAATAGTTGTGTCATTCTTCCAACTTGTCATCATTTTACTCAATTTCACATTCTTGTACTTTTAATCCCAGAAACTTCTGTCTAATTAACATTCTGGTTTATGCTTGGAGTTCACCATTCATTACACTTGTAAGATAATGTCTAAGCTCTACTTTCTGTTTCATGAGGAGCTGATGAAACATGTCTAGAGATTTTGGAATGACAATAATTACACATAATATGCATAGGTTTAATTCACACCTTTCAAAAGCTGCCGCTGAGGAGAAAAGCAATGTACAGCGGTGGGAAGAGAGATTACAGCCAGGCCGTTCCTCTGTACTTAACATTTTAATTCTGTTTTGCTACAAATGAGGTAGCAGGAGAGAAGCTGAATTGATTTCTGGACTCCACTTATCACTCTTTGCGTCTGGTGCACTAAGTAAATGGAGCCACGGTTCCTGTTCTCAAGCAAATTGCTTTCCTCAAAGTCCAAAGCTGTGGAGGAGATAAGGAAGGATAAAGGTGAAGGAGCCAAAGATCACTTGAGCCTTTCTTTGCATGTTTTGGGGATTCGCTCTGGTACTTAGGATTAGTGGGTGCAGCACAGAGGCAAAGTACAAGTTCTTAGTTCAAAACATCATTGTTTTTTCACACGTGAAAGCAAAACAAAAACGCAAGTTGCTTGATGATCGTTCACACACATGAAAAGTTCATATACAAAACAGTCACCTTTTCTCCTGGGTGTTACTTCATACCCTGTTGGAAGTTCTGCTTTGTCAAGTCCACAGGCAGACAGGGGTCTGAGTCCTCCAGCTCGGCTCAAGCCGCGGATCCCAACATAGCCCTCAGATCACAGCACACAGACCTCTTGAGCTTCACTGTCAGACGGAGGTAACCCTCATCACCTGGCAGTGCTGGCTGTTTTTTATGCCTGGCAAAACCCGACCTGGAAGATGGGGAGTAGTCACCCACCCAGCACTATTAAGTATCAAGGTGTCAAACAGCAACTGCTGCTGACCAGTGATGGCCAGTTCGCAGTGTTCGCCAGCGAACACATGCGGGCTGCCATCTTAACTCACAAGTCCGGCGATGCACGGGTAAGCCCTTACCTGTGCCTGTGCCATAAGCCGGTCTGAATCAAATGCGGTCACCGGGAGCAGGCAGTTCTGAGAACAGCCGCCAGGGGCCTTTATCGGGCTGTTCTCGGAACTGCCTTCTCCCGGTGACCGCATTTGATTTCAGACCGCCTCGCGGCACGGATAAGGGCTTACCTGTGCATTGCCGGACTTGTGAGTTAAGCTTGTCCTAACCTCTCAATCAGCTTGTCTACCCGGGGCATGGGATACGCATCGAATTTGGAGATTTCGTTTAGTTTCCGGAAATTGTTACAGAATCGCAACGATACGTCTGGCTTTGATATTAAGACTATTGGACTGGCCCACTCACTTTTGGACTCCTCAATGACGTCTAGTTACAGCATTATCTGCACATCCTCCAAGATGTCTTGTCGCCAAGCCTCAGGTACCCCGTATGGTTTCAACTGGATTTTGACCTGAGGGTCAGTGACAATGTCATGCTGGATTATGAAAGTGCGTTCAGGGAGGTCTGAGAACACGTCCGTGTTCCTGCTGACAAACTCCCTGGCCTCCTGAGTCTGTTTAGAGGAGCAATCTTCACTGTGGCAACCGCTTCCCTTACATCAGACTGAGGGGGCGGAACCTCTCCTCCTAGAAAACTCGGCCGCGAGCTATCGTCAGTACTGGTCTCCCTATCTTTTCAAGGTTTGAGCAAATTCACATGGCACACCTGCTCCGGCTTCCGCCGTCCTGGCTGGTGTACCTTGTAGTTTATTTCTCCAACCTTTTCGAGTACCTCCTAGGGTCCCTGCCACCTAGCCAGTAACCTACTGTCCACTGTCGGTACCAGAACCAAAACTCAATCTCCCAGGTTAAAGATCTGGACCCGAGCCTGCCGATTATACACCCAACTTTGAGCTCGCTGAGCTGCCTCCATATGTTCCTTTACCAGCGGCAACACAGTTTCCATACATTCCTGCATCTGGGTAAAATATTCAATAACACTTTTATATGGTGTGGGTTGTTGCTCCCACGCCTCTTTGGCTATATCCAAAGACCACATGTATGTCTGCCATATAGAAGTTCGAAGGGCGAGAACTCAGTAGAGGCCTGGGGCACTTCTCGCACTACAAACATAAGATAGGGCAGAAGGAGGTCCCAGTCCTTCCCATCCTTTAGACCTTAGACACTACTCGTTTTAACATAGTTTTTAGCGTTTTATTAAACTTTTCTACTAGGCCGTCAGTTTGCGGGTGATAGACGGACGTCCGTATCTGCTTGATGTTCAGCAACTTACAGAATTCCCGAATGACCTTGGACATAAAAGGGGTCCCCTGGTCAGTTAGAACCTCTTTAGGTAGCCCCACTCTGGAGAACATCTCCATTAACTCCTTTGCTATGAGTTTGGCCGATGTATGTCACAGTGGCACCGCCTCCGGGTACCGAGTGGCGAAGTCTAGGACTACCAAGATATGTTGGTGCCCTCTAGTGGACTTCGGTACTGGACCTACGAGATCATAGCGAATCTTTCAAATGGAGTCTCGATAATCAGGATTGGCACTAAGGGACTGCGGAACAGGTGCTGGGGGCTAGTTGTTTGGCAGGTCGGGCAAGACTTACAAAAGTCATCCACCTCTCTAAACATACTGGGCCAGTAAAACCGTTGTAGTATCTGGTCCTGTGTCTTCTGCAGTACCAGATGACCCCCGAGAACATGTTGGTGGGCTAAGTCTAAGACAAGTTTTTCGATAAGCCTGGGGCACCACCAATTGTTCAATGGGTTCACCCTGCACCTGGTTTGCCAGATATAGCATATTCTGGTTGACCACAAAATGGGGAAACATCGTTTCAGCCCCATCAACTATTACCACATTCTCCCAAGCCCGGGATAGGGTTGGGTCTCTGCTTTGGGCTGTACCAAAATTCTCCCTGGAGAAGTTGAGGTCTGCCAACTTAGGTCCTGGTGGCAATTCCCCCACGTCTCCCACCATTACCCTACACAGGGTTGTCTCCCGCTCTTCCACTGAGGTGGCGGTCACCACTACTGCTGGCCCTTCAGCCTCAGGTTCCCAGGGTCCTGGCCGTCTTCCTGAACAAGGCCAATCTCCTAGGCTCATCCCTGACTCAGGGGTACCAGTCACTCTCACAACCGGCCATAGGGCCAGGAAAGCCTGAAAGTCTCTCCCTATTATGAGTTCATAGTGCCATTTTGCGGCGACTGCCACTTTGTGTGTCCACCGTGGTTAGAGTCACCAGCGCTGTGGGGTAGTCTTTTAAGTCTCCGTGAATGCATATCACCCCAACTTTCCGGTATCCTCAGCAGACCGCACTAGGGTAACCCTTACTAGGGTCACCAAGATCCCTGAGTCCAGCAGCGCCTCAGCTTGAGTGTCTCCCACATCCACCTGGCACAAGTGGTCTAGAGCCTCCGGGGTACCTGTGGCACACAGTTTCATAGCATACACTGACTGACGGTAACCACAATTAGTTTCCATGGGCTCAACCCGATGGGGACACTCAGCCCTTATACGGCCAGGTTCCTGACACCGCCAGCAGATTACCTGGGTCCGGCCCATAGTGGGACCCTCCCAGATGGGTTTCACCGGCTCATACCGTAGGGCCTGGGGTGGGGAGTTCTGGGGTTTACCTGCCCCCCTCCCGAAAGAACGCCCCTTAAGATTCTTAGTGGCCTCATAGCATTCCACCAGGTCCACCATTTCCAGGGCATTTCCAAGAGACACCTGGCCAATCCAGTGCTGGAGAGGGGGTGGCAGCGCCCTCCAGAATATGTCAGCCAATAGTTAGAGATGAGCGAACCCGAACTGTATAGTTCGGGTTCGTACCGAATTTTGGGGTGTCCGTGACACGGACCCGAACCCGAGCATTTTCGTAAAAGTCCGGGTTCGGGTTCGGTGTTCGTCGCTTTCTTGGCGCTTTTTGAAAGGCTGCAAAGCAGCCAATCAACAAGCGTCATACTACTTGCCCCAAGAGGCCGTCACAGCAGGCATGGCTGTGATTGGCCAGTGCAGCATGTGACCCAGCCTCTATTTAAGCTGGAGTCACGTAGCGCCGCACGTCACTCTGCTCTGATCAGTGTAGGGAGAGGTTGCAGCTGCGACGTTAGGGCGAGATTAGGCAGTGATTAACTCCTCCAAAAGACTTCATTCAGTGAGCGATCTGCAGCTGTGGATTATTGAACAGCTGTTATTCAACTGCTCACTGTTTTTAGGCTGCCCAGAGCGTTTTTCATTCACTTTTTTCTGGGGTGATCGGCAGCCATTTTGTGTCTTGTGGTGCGCCAGCACAAGCTGCCACCAAGTGCATTTAACCCTCAATAGTGTGGTTGTTTTTTGGCTACATCCTACATCAGGGTCAAGCTGTCACACCAAGTGCATTTAACCATCAATAGTGTGGTTATTTTTTGGCCATATAATACATCAGGGGCAAGCTGTCACCAAGTGCATTTAACCCTCAATAGTGTGGTTGTTTTTTGGCTAAATCCTACATCAGGGTCAAGCTGTCACACCAAGTGCATTTAACCATCAATAGTGTGGTTACTTTTTGGCCATATACTACATCAGGGGCAAGCTGAGCCTGTCACCAAGTGCATTTAACCCTCAATAGTGTGGTTGGTCAAGCTGTCACACCAAGTGCATTTAACCATCAATAGTGTGGTTATTTTTTGGCCATATACTACATCAGGGGCAAGCTGAGCCTGTCACCAAGTGCATTTAACCCTCAATAGTGTGGTTGGTCAAGCTGTCACACCAAGTGCATTTAACCATCAATAGTGTGGTTATTTTTTGGCCATATCCCAGTCTAATTCTGTCTGTAAACGTATACCTGTCACCCAGCGCCTAAATGATAGGCCTCAAATTTATAGTCAGCTAAATCTGTGGTTATTGCTGTGGCTGGGCAAGTTATTTAGTGTCCGTCAAAGCACAGTTTTTGTTCTGGGTTGAAATACAATTCCCAATTTAGCAATTCTCTAAATTAGTGGTTTCTGCTGTATCAGGCCTACTTTAAATTTATCCCTAAAAGGGTATATAGATTCAAGGTGCAGATAGGGTCATTCTCAATAACTTCACACACACGCTACTGTGCATATCCCAGTCTAATTCTGTCTGTAAACGTATACCTGTCACCCAGCGCCTAAATAATAGGCCTCAAATTTATAGTCAGCTAAATCTGTGGTTATTGCTGTGGCTGGGCAAGTTATTTAGTGTCCGTCAAAGCACAGTTTTTGTTCTGGGTTGAAATACAATTCCCAATTTAGCAATTCTCTAAATTAGTGGTTTCTGCTGTATCAGGCCTACTTTAAATTTATCCCTAAAAGGGTATATGAGATTCAAGGTGCTGATAGGGTCATTCTCAATAACTTCACACACACGCTACTGTGCATATTCCAGTCTAATTCTGTCTGTAAACGTATACCTGTCACCCAGCGCCTAAATAATAGGCCTCAAATTTATAGTCAGCTAAATCTGTGGTTATTGCTGTGGCTGGGCAAGTTATTTAGTGTCCGTCAAAGCACAGATTTTGTTCTGGGTTGAAATACAATTCCCAATTTAGCAATTCTCTAAATTAGTGGTTTCTGCTGTATCAGGCCTACTTAAAATTTATCCCTAAAAGGGTATATTAGATTCAAGGTGCTGATAGGGTCATTCTCAATAACTTCACACACACGCTAATGTGCATATCCCAGTCTAATTCTGTCTGTAAACGTATACCTGTCACCCAGCGCCTAAATAATAGGCCTCAAATTTATAGTCAGCTAAATCTGTGGTTATTGCTGTGGCTGGGCAAGTCATTTAGTGTCCGTCAAAGCACAGTTTTTGTTCTGGGTTGAAATACAATTCCCAATTTAGCAATTCTCTAAATGAGTTGTTTCTGCTGTATCAGGCCTACTTTAAATTTATCCCTAAAAGGGTATATTAGATTCAAGGTGCAGATAGGGTCATTCTCAATAACTTCACACACACGCTACTGTGCATATCCCAGTCTAATTCTGTCTGTAAACGTATACCTGTCACCCAGCGCCTAAATAATAGGCCTCAAATTTATAGTCAGCTAAATCTGTGGTTATTGCTGTGGCTGGGCAAGTTATTTAGTGTCCGTCAAAGCACAGTTTTTGTTCTGGGTTGAAATACAATTCCCAATTTAGCAATTCTCTAAATTAGTGGTTTCTGCTGTATCAGGCCTACTTTAAATCTATCCCTAAAAGGGTATATTAGATTCAAGGTGCTGATAGGGTCATTCTCAATAACTTCACACACACGCTACTGTGCATATACCAGTCTAATTCTGTCCGTAAACGTATACCTGTCACCCAGCGCCTAAATAATAGGCCTCAAATTTATAGTCAGCTAAATCTGTGGTTATTGCTGTGGCTGGGCAAGTTATTTAGTGTCCGTCAAAGCACAGTTTTTGTTCTAAGTTGAAATACAATTCCCAATTTAGCAATTCTCTAAATTAGTGGTTTCTGCTGTATCAGGCCTACTTTAAATTTATCCCTAAAAGGGTATATTAGATTCAAGGTGCTGATAGGGTCATTCTCAATAACTTCACACACACGCTACTGTGCATATCCCAGTCTAATTCTGTCTGTAAACGTATACCTGTCACCCAGCGCCTAAATAATGGGCCTCAAATTTATAGTCAGCTAAATCTGTGGTTACTGCTGTGCCTGTATTAGTGTAATACGGTACCTAAATAGATAGCCATAGGTGTCTGTAAAAAAAGGCCTGAATTTGAATTCAATACATTGGGCCAAATAATATTTTTGTTGTTGTGGTGAACGATAACAATGAGGAAAACATCTAGTAAAGGACGCGGACATGGTCGTGGTGGTGTTAGTGGACCCTCTGGTGCTGGGAGAGGACGTGGCCGTTCTGCCACAGCCACACGTCCTAGTGTACCAACTACCTCAGGTCCCAGTAGCCGCCATAATTTACAGCGATATTTGGTGGGGCCCAATGCCGTTCTAAGGATGGTAAGGCCTGAGCAGGTACAGGCATTAGTCAATTGGGTGGCCGACAGTGGATCCAGCACGTTCACATTATCTCCCACCCAGTCTTCTGCAGAAAGCGCACAGATGGCGCCTGAAAACCAAGCCCATCAGTCTGTCACATCACCCCCATGCATACCAGGGAAACTGTCTGAGCCTCAAGTTATGCAGCAGTCTCTTATGCAGACCTGAGTGGTTTGCACGCTGTGCCATCAGAGCCTGAAACGCGGCATTAACGTTCTGAACCTTAGCACAACCTGCATGACCAGGCACCTGCATGCAAAGCATGAACTGCAGTGGAGTAAACACCTTAAAAACAAGGAAGTCACTCAGGCTCCCCCTGCTACCTCTTCTGCTGCTGCCGCCTCGGCCTCTTCTGCTGCTGCCGCCTCGGCCTCTTCTGCTGCTGCCGCCTCGGCCTCTTCCTCCGCCTCTGGAGGAACGTTGGCACCTGCCGCCCAGCAAACAGGGGATGTACCACCAACACCACCACCACCTCCGTCACCAAGCATCTCAACCATGTCACACGGCAGCGTTCAGCTCTCCATCTCACAAACATTTGAGAGAAAGCGTAAATTCCCACCTAGCCACCCTCGATCCCTGGCCCTGAATGCCAGCATTTCTATACTACTGGCCTATGAAATGCTGTCATTTAGGCTGGTGGACACAGACAGCTTCAAACAGCTCATGTCGCTTGCTGTCCCACAGTATGTTGTTCCCAGCCGGCACTACTTCTCCAAGAGAGTCGTGCCTTCCCTGCACAACCAAGTATCCGATAAAATCAAGTGTGCACTGCGCAACGCCATCTGTGGCAAGGTCCACCTAACCACAGATACGTGGACCAGTAAGCACGGCCAGGGACGCTATATCTCCCTAACTGCACACTGGGTAAATGTAGTGGCGGCTGGGCCCCAGGCGGAGATCTGTTTGGCGCACGTCCTTCCGCCGCCAAAGATCGTAGGGCAACATTCTTTGCCTCCTGTTGCCACCTCCTCCTACTCAGCTTCCTCCTCCTCTTCTTCCACCTGCTCATCCAGTCAGCCACACACCTTCACCACCAACTTCAGCACAGCCCGGGGTAAACGTCAGCAGGCCATTCTGAAACTCATATGTTTGGGGGACAGGCCCCACACCGCACAGGAGTTGTGGCGGAGTATAGAACAACAGACCGACGAGTGGTTGCTGCCGTTGAGCCTCAAGCCCGGCCTGGTGGTGTGCGATAATGGGCGAAATCTCGTTGCAGCTCTGGGACTAGCCGGTTTGACGCACATCCCTTGCTTGGCGCATGTGCTGAATTTGGTGGTGCAGAAGTTCATTCACAACTACCCCGACATGTCAGAGCTGCTGCATAAAGTGCGGGCCGTCTGTTCGCGCTTCCGGCGTTCACATCCTGCCGCTGCTCGCCTGTCTGCGCTACAGCGTAACTTCGGCCTTCCCGCTCACCGCCTCATATGCGACGTGCCCACCAGGTGGAACTCCACCTTGCACATGCTGGACAGACTGTGCGAGCAGCAGCAGGCCATAGTGGAGTTTCAGCTGCAGCACGCACAGGTCAGTCGCACTGCGGAACAGCACCACTTCACCACCAATGACTGGGCCTCCATGCGAGACCTGTGTGCCCTGTTGCGCTGTTTCGAGTACTCCACCAACATGGCCAGTGGCGATGACGCCGTTATCAGCGTTACAATACCACTTCTATGTCTCCTTGAGAAAACACTTAGGGCGATGATGGAAGAGGAGGTGGCCCAGGAGGAGGAGGAAGAGGGGTCATTTTTAGCACTTTCAGGCCAGTCTCTTCAAAGTGACTCAGAGGGAGGTTTTTTGCAACAGCAGAGGCCAGGTACAAATGTGGCCAGCCAGGGCCCACTACTGGAGGACGAGGAGGACGAGGATGAGGAGGAGGTGGAGGAGGATGAGGATGAAGCATGGTCACAGCGGGGTGGCACCCAACGCAGCTCGGGCCCATCACTGGTGCGTGGCTGGGGGGAAACGCAGGACGATGACGATACGCCTCCCACAGAGGACAACTTGTCCTTACCCCTGGGCAGCCTGGCACACATGAGTGACTACATGCTGCAGTGCCTGCGCAACGACAGCAGAGTTGCCCACATTTTAACGTGTGCGGACTACTGGGTTGCCACCCTGCTGGATCCACGGTACAAAGACAATGTGCCCACCTTACTTCCTGCACTGGAGCGTGATAGGAAGATGCGCGAGTACAAGCGCACTTTGGTAGACGCGCTACTGAGAGCATTCCCAAATGTCACAGGGGAACAAGTGGAAGCCCAAGGCCAAGGCAGAGGAGGAGCAAGAGGTCGCCAAGGCAGCTGTGTCACAGCCAGCTCCTCTGAGGGCAGGGTTAGCATGGCAGAGATGTGGAAAAGTTTTGTCAACACGCCACAGCTAACTGCACCACCACCTGATACGCAACGTGTTAGCAGGAGGCAACATTTCACTAACATGGTGGAACAGTACGTGTGCACACCCCTCCACGTACTGACTGATGGTTCGGCCCCATTCAACTTCTGGGTCTCTAAATTGTCCACGTGGCCAGAGCTAGCCTTTTATGCCTTGGAGGTGCTGGCCTGCCCGGCGGCCAGTGTTTTGTCTGAATGTGTATTTAGCACGGCAGGGGGCGTCATTACAGACAAACGCAGCCGCCTGTCTACAGCCAATGTGGACAAGCTGACGTTCATAAAAATGAACCAGGCATGGATCCCACAGGACCTGTCCATCCCTTGTGCAGATTAGACATTAACTACCTCCCCTTAACCATATATTATTGTACTCCAGGGCACTTCCTCATTCAATCCTATTTTTATTTTCATTTTACCATTATATTGCGAGGCAACCCAAAGTTAAATGAACCTCTCCTCTGTCTGGGTGCCGGGGCCAAAATATATGACAATGGACTGTTCCAATGTTGGGTGACGTGAAGCATGATTCTCTGCTATGACATGCAGACTGATTCTCTGCTGACATGAAGCCAGATTCTCTGTTACGAGACCTTTCTCCTCTGTGTGGGTGCCTGGGCCTAAATATATGACAATGGACTGTTACAGTGGTGGGTGACGTGAAGCCTGATTCTCTGCTATGACATGCAGACTGATTCTCTGCTGACATGAAGCCAGATTCTCTGTTATGGGACCTCTCTCCTCTGCCTGGGTGCCTGGGCCTAAATATCTGACAATGGACTGTTCCAGTGTTGGGTGACGTGAAGCCTGATTCTCTGCTATGACATGCAGACTGATTCTCTGCTGACATGAAGCCAGATTCTCTGTTACGGGACCTCTCTCCTCTGCCTGGGTGCCGGGGCCTAAATTTATGACAATGGACTGTTACAGTGGTGGGTGACGTGAAGCATGATTCTCTGCTATGATATGAAGACTGATTCTCTGCTGACATGAAGCCAGATTCTCTGTTACGGGACCTCTCTCCTCTGCCTGGATGCCTGGGCCTAAATATATGACAATGGACTGTTACAGTGGTGGCTGACGTGAAGCCTGATTCTCTGCTATAACATGCAGACTGATTCTCTGCTGACATGAAGCCAGATTCTCTGTTACGGGACCTCTCTCCTCTGCCTGGGTGCCTGGGCCTAAATATCTGACAATGGACTGTTCCAGTGTTGGGTGACGTGAAGCATGATTCTCTGCTATGACATGCAGACTGATTCTCTGCTGACATGAAGCCAGATTCTCTGTTACGGGACCTCTCTCCTCTGCCTGGGTGCCTGGGCCTAAATATATGACAATGAACTGTTACAGTGGTGGCTGACATGAAGCCTGATTCTCTGCTATGACATGCAGACTGATTCTCTGCTGACATGAAGCCAGATTCTCTGTTATGGGACCTCTCTCCTCTGCCTGGGTGCCTGGGCCTAAATATATGACAATGGACTGTTACAGTGGTGGCTGACGTGAAGCCTGATTCTCTGCTATGACATGCAGACTGATTCTCTGCTGACATGAAGCCAGATTCTCTGTTACGGGACCTCTCTCCTCTGCCTGGGTGCCTGGGCCTAAATATATGACAATGGACTGTTACAGTGGTGGGTGACGTGAAGCCTGATTCTCTGCTATGACATGCAGACTGATTCTCTGCTGACATGAAGCCAGATTCTCTGTTACGGGACCTCTCTCCTCTGCCTGGGTGCCTGGGCCTAAATATCTGACAATGGACTGTTCCAGTGTTGGGTGACGTAAAGCATGATTCTTTGCTATGACATGCAGACTGATTCTCTGCTGACATGAAGCCAGATTCTCTGTTATGGGATCTCTCTCCTCTGCCTGGGTGCCTGGGCCTGAATATATGACAATGGACTGTTACAGTGGTGGCCAACGTGAAGCCTGATTCTCTGCTATGACATGCAGACTGATTCTCTGCTGACATGAAGCCAGATTCTCTGTTACAGGACCTCTCTCCTCTGCCTGGGTGCCTGGGCCTAAATATCTGACAATGGACTGTTCCAGTGTTGGGTGACGTAAAGCATGATTCTCTGCTATGACATGCAGACTGATTCTCTGCTGACATGAAGCCAGATTCTCTGTTATGGGACCTCTCTCCTCTGCCTGGGTGCCTGGGCCTAAATATATGACAATGGACTGTTACAGTGTCACGGCTGAGGATGGGGGAAATCCTCAGCCGTGTGTTGTTAGAGGATGTCCGGTCGCTGCTTGGCCAGGACCACAGCATTAGGGAGCATGTCACCTCCTATTGCGTCCCTAACGCTGACCCTGTCTCCTGTCAGTATGAGCCGACCTTGATGGTAGGAGGGCTCATACGCCGGAACCTAAAGTCCCTACAAGCCCTCAAGTCGGCCCTGACCTAGGTGACAGAGTAGGACAACCCACTCCTCCAAGACAGGGAGGATCAGGAGTCCCAAAGGCCAAGCTGTAGAGAAAAGGGGAACACAAATGCAAACCAATGTATATGGCAGGTGCTGCACTAGTTCCAGCCACCTGCCACAGCCCTGCTGACTGGATCAGTGTGCAGGAAATCTAAAGTCAACAAATAGCAAACCGAAGTCAGCACAAACTCATTCACACACCGGAACCCAGATACATGGCAGCACAGAAATATACAAGAAAGCATAAACTGAACATCACACAGACAAAGACAAACTGAACATAAACTTATGACCACAGTGGTGGCTCTCACAGGCAGATCAAATACACAGGAGGCTGCTCCAGCTAGCAGGGCTGAAGCAACCTACTGAAGCCTGCAAGAGACTCAGGCTATATAGGCCAAAAGGCCACACCCACCGGTCAACCACACCCAGTGACATCACACACACTGGGAGGGAAGTTAACCCTTCCAGCACACAGAAGGGAAAACACACATAAAGGGGAAGTGCACACAAAACATAATACACCATGCACACAACAGACACACCTAACCAAAAGGGAGTCAGGTGAGACCGCATGCCAGGGCAGCAAGCTGCCTAGCGACGCTCAAGCTGCTCTGCTGCAAAATACCACGCTAGTTGCCTGCGGCAACCACAAGTGAGGCCACACACCAGCGGCCCTCACCCATGGTTGAATACCCATACAAAACCGCAGGCAACCGCATGCGGTCAAGGAGTCACGGTCATGGGCATGGCCGTGACATACAGTGGTGGCTGACGTGAAGCCTGATTCTCTGCTATGACATGCAGACTGATTCTCTGCTGACATGAAGCCAGATTCTCTGTTACGGGACCTCTCTCCTCTGCCTGGGTGCCTGGGCCTAAATATCTGACAATTGTACTGTTCCAGTGTTGGGTGACGTAAAGCATGATTCTCTGCTATGACATGCAGACTGATTCTCTGCTGACATGAAGCCAGATTCTCTGTTATGGGACCTCTCTCCTCTGCCTGGGTGCCTGGGCCTGAATATATGACAATGGACTGTTACAGTGGTGGCTGACGTGAAGCCTGATTCTCTGCTATGACATGCAGACTGATTCTCTGCTGACATGAAGCCAGATACTCTGTTACAGGACCTCTCTCCTCTGCCTGGGTGCCTGGGCCTAAATATATGACAATGGACTGTTACAGTGGTGGCTGACGTGAAGCCTGATTCTCTGCTATGACATGCAGACTGATTCTCTGCTGACATGAAGCCAGATTCTCTGTTACGGGACCTCTCTCCTCTGCCTGGGTGCCTGGACCTAAATATCTGACAATGGACTGTTAGTGTTGGGTGACGTAAAGCATGATTCTCTGCTATGACATGCAGACTGATTCTCTGCTATGACATGAAGCCAGATTCTCTGTTATGGGACCTCTCTCCTCTGCCTGGGTGCCTGGGCCTAAATATATGACAATGGACTGTTACAGTGGTGGCTGACGTGAAGCCTGATTCTCTGCTATGACATGCAGACTGATTCTCTGCTGACATGAAGCCAGATTCTCTGTTACGGGACCTCTCTCCTCTGCCTGGGTGCCTGGGCCTAAATATATGACAATGGACTGTTACAGTGGTGGGTGACGTGAAGCCTGATTCTCTGCTATGACATGCAGACTGATTCTCTGCTGACATGAAGCCAGATTCTCTGTTATGGGACCTCTCTCCTCTGCCTGGGTGCCTGGTCCTAAATATATGACAATGGACTGTTACAGTGGTGGCTGACGTGAAGCCTGATTCTCTGCTATGACATGCAGACTGATTCTCTGCTGACATGAAGCCAGATTCTCTGTTACGGGACCTCTCTCCTCTGCCTGGGTGCTTGGGCCTAAATATATGACAATGGACTGTTACAGTGGTGGGTGACGTGAAGCCTGATTCTCTGCTATGACATGCAGACTGATTCTCTGCTGACATGAAGCCAGATTCTCTGTTAAGGGACCTCTCTCCTCTGCCTGGGTGCCTGGGACTAAATATCTGACAATGGACTGTTACAGTGGTGGGTGACGTGAAGCCAGATTCTCTGCTATGGGACCTCTCTCCAATTGATATTGGTTAATTTTTATTTATTTTATTTTTATTTTTATTCATTTCCCTATCCACATTTGTTTGCAGGGGATTTACCTACATGTTGCTGCCTTTTGCAGGCCTCTAGCTCTTTCCTGGGCTGTTTTACAGCCTTTTTAGTGCCGCAAAGTTCTGGTCCCCATTGACTTCAATGGGGTTTGGGTTCGGGACGAAGTTCGGGTCGGGTTCGGGATCCCGAACCCGAACATTTCCGGGAAATTCGTCCGAACTTCTCGAACCCGAACATCCAGGTGTTCGCTCAACTCTACCAATAGTCTATCCAGCATAGCCGTGGGACTCAGCACATGAGGCTGTAGCCACTTTTGCAAAAGGTGGAGTAAGTCATAATACTGGGGTCTCGCGAGCTCAGCCAGTTTAAACCCCCACTGATGTACCTGCTGGGCCTAGACCAACACATTTACCGCCAGTCTTGCCAAAATCTCACCCTTTACCTTTGGGTAGCCGGCGGCTTGGTCGTCCAGCAAGTCGAAATATACGCGCTGGGACTCTGATGTCAGGAGAGGAGCAATGATCTCAGTCCACTGGTCTCGGGGCAGCTTTTCCAGTGGTAACCAATTTCTCATACATCGCCAGGTGGTTTTCGATGTCGTCTGCGGGTGTCATCTTAGGGATCGCTGCATGGGCTGCTTACTGGGCATCGTGGACGCTTGGGCTTGCTCCTGCTGTCTGCAAAGCCATCACGTGTTGTAGCAGCAACTGGTTGGTCTCTTGCTTTTGCTTACTATCCTCCCGTTGGTGCAGGTTGGTCTCTCGCTGCTGTAGATTAGCTTCCTCGAGGGCCTTCACAACAGCCTCCATTTTGTCGTGGGGTACGGGTTGTAACACCGCTGGTTTGATGTACGATATACAGCCGTGCTTGGTTGAAAATATCAGTGTTTATTCACAGGTGAAAGCAAAACAAAAACGCAAGTTGCTTGGTGATCATTCACACACATGAAAAGTTCATATACAAAACAGTCACCTTTTCTCCTGGGTGTTACTTCACACCCTGTTGGAAGTTCTACTTTGTTAAGTCCACAGGCAGGCGTTAGGCGGCCTGTTCTACCCTCACAGGAGTCTGAGCCCTTCAGCCCGGCTCAAGACGCAGATCCCAATGCAGCCCTCAGACCACAGCACACAGACCTCCTGAGCTCCACTGTCAGATGGAGGTAATCCTTCCCACCTGGCAGTGCTGGCTGTTTTTTATGCCTGGCAAAACCCGACCTGGAACATGGGGAGTAGTCACCCACCTTTGACTACTCCCAGTAAGAGCCATCCCAGCTATTACAGCCATACTAAGTATCAAGGTGTCAAACAGCAACTGCTGCTGACACATAAAAACTATCTCTTACTCCACCGAGGCCAGGAACCTCGGTGACACGTACCTATCATCCACTATGATTCCCTGTTCCTTTATTACAATGTGCTAATGTTCCGATTCTAAAGTTAGTTGCCGATTGAGATGGTATTATTACATCATGCGGCTTAATGCATAAATGCAAGTCGAGGAGGTGGGACCGTGACAACAACCTAATATCCATTGTCATAAAAGATGATTACTAAAGTGTAATAGTGTGAAGGTTTTTTCAGAATTGATTTAATCAACGGTGGCAGACATTTCCGCTTTAAGATTATCAGGTCAATTCTGGGAGAGGGAGTATAAACACAGCCCCTGTCCGTATGACTATTGGATTTGACTGGGACCTCTTGTATGAGGCGGGGATTAGAGCCAGTCACAAAATGAAACATTTTTCTAAAAAAACTAAAGAGGGAATGCCATGATTGATGTAAAAAAAATGAAAGTCAGACATCATATACAGTACATAAAAATCTATTTTTTAACAAAGCTAGAACCAGCCCTGTACCTCACATGGATCCAGAGGTCTCCCCATTCATTACGCCAATTGTTCTGCTAGATTTTGGAGCATGTCCTTGATCAGCAGGCATGTCCTTTCTGCTGTATCTCTTTTTCTGTAACTGTCAATGCTTTTAAGAGAAGATATGGCTGGTGGCAGTTGAAGATTTAAGCCGAGTGCATACGACCACATTAGTGAGGTGGACAAGAAATAAGGAAAATAATATTTATTGAATAACTCAGTGGCTATACCAAATTTTTAATTACATGCAATTACAAAATTATTCGGATCCAGATGATATTTAGGAAAACTAGAGAAATGGTAAAAAATCGGACAACTAAAATTTTATGTTGATAAGTGCAAGATAATGCACCTGGGGCGTAAAAACCTAAGAGCAGAATATAAAATCAGTGATACAGTCCTAACCTCAGTATCTGAGGAAAGGGATTTAGGGATCATTATTTCAGAAGACTTAAATGTAGGCAGACAATGTCACAGAGCAGCAGGAAATGCTAGCAGAATGCTTGGGTGTATATAGGGAGAGGAATTACCAGTAGAAAGAGGGAGGTGCTCATGCCGCTCTACAGAGCACTAGTGAGACCTCATTTGGAGTATTGTGCTCAGTACTGGAGACCATATCTCCAGAAGGATATTGATACTTTGGAGCGAGTTCAGAGAAGAGCTACTAAACTGGTACATGGATTGCAGGATAAAACTTACCAGGAAAGATTAAAGGACCTTAACATGTATAGCTTGGAAGAAAGACGAGACAGAGGGGATATGATAGAAACTTTTAAATACATAGAGGAGAGAATATTTAACCACTTAAGGATTCAGCCCTATTTCACCTTAAGGACCAGGAAATTTTTTACAAATCTGACCAGTGTCACTTTAAGTGCTGATAACTTTAAAACGCTTTGACTTATCCAGGCCATTCTGAGATTTTTTTTTCGTCACATATTGTACTTCATGACAATGGTAAAATGAAGTAAAAAAAATCATTTTAATTTATAAAAAAATACCAAATTTACCATTTTTTTTTAAAAAATTGCAAATTTCTAAGTTTTGATTTCTCTACTTCTATAATACATAGTAATACCTCCAAAAATAGTTATTACTTTACATTCCCCATATGTCTACTTCATGTATGGATCATTTTGGGAATGATATTTTATTTTTTGGGAATGTTACAAGGCTTAGAAGTTTAGAAGCAAATCTTGAAATTTTTCTGAAGTTTTCAAAAACCCAATTTTTAGGGACCAGTTCAGGTCTGAAGTCACTTTGCGAGGCTTACATAATAGAAACCACCCAAAAATAACCCCATTCTATAAACTACACCCCTCAAGGTATTCAAAACTGATTTTACAAACTTTGTTAACCCTTTAGGTGTTCCACAAGAATTAATGGAAAATAGAAATACAATTTCAAAATTTCACTTTTTTGGCAGATTTTCCATTTTAATATTTTTTTTTCCGGTTACAAAGCAAGGGTTAACAGCCAAACCAAACTCAATATTTATGGCCCTGATTCTGTAGTTTACAGAAACACCCCATATGTGGTCGTAAACCGCTGTACGGGCACACGGCAGGGCGCAGAAGGAAAAGAATGCCATACGGTTTTTGGAAGGCAGGTTTTGCTGGACTGTTTTTTTTTTTTTACACCATGTCCCATTTGAAGCCCCCCTGATGCACCCCTAGAGTAGAAACTCCAAAAAAGTGGCCCCATTTTAGAAACTACGGGATAGGGTGGCAGTATTGTTTGTACTAGTACTAGGGTACATAGGGTACATATGATTTTTGGTTGCTCTATATTACACTTTTTGTGAGGCAAGATAACAAGAAATAGCTGTTTTGGCACCGTTTTTTATTTTTTGTTATTTACAACATTCATCTGACAGGTTAGATCACATGATATTTTTATAGATCAGGTTGTTAAGGATGCGGAGATACCTAATATGTATACTTATTTTTTATTTATGTAAGTTTTACACAATGATTTCATTTTTAAAACAAAAAAAAATATGTTTTAGTGTTTCCATAGTCTGAGAGCCATAATTTTTTTAGTTTTTGGGCGATTACCTTGGGTAGGGTATGATTTTTGCGGGATGATATGATGGTTTTATTGGCACTATTTTGGGGTGCGTGTGACTTTTTGATCGCTTGTTATTACACTTTTTGTGATGTAAGGTGACAAAAATGGTTTATTTAGCACAGTTTTTATTTAACATTTTTTACGGTGTTCATCTGAGGGCTTAGGTCATGTGATATTTTTATAGATCCAGTCGATACGGACACGGCGATACCTAATATGTATACTTTTTTTTATTTATGTAAGTTTTACACAATGATTTCATTTTTGAAGCAAAAAAAAATAATGTTTTAGTGTTTCCATAGTCTGAGAGCCATAATTTTTTCAGTTTTTGGGCACAGTTTTTATTTTTTATGGTGTTCATCTGAAAGGTTAGGTCATGTGATATTTTTATAGAGCCGGTCGATACGAAGGCGATACCAAATGTGTATACTTTTTTTTTTATTTATGTAAGTTTTACACAATAACAGCTTATGTTTTAGTGTCTCCATTTTCTGAGCCATATTTTTTTTTATTTTTTGGGCGATTGTCTCAGGTAGGGGCTAATTTTTTGCAGAATAAGGTGACAGTTAGATTGGTACTATTTTGGTGGGCAAACACCTTTTTGATCGCTTGCTGTTGTACTTTTTGTGATGTAAGGTGACAAAAAAATTGTTTATTTAGCACAGTTTTTATTTTTTACGGTGTTCATCTGAGGGGTTAGGTCATGTGATATGTTTATAGAGCCGGTCGATACGGACGCGGCGATACCTAATATGTATACTCCCCCCCACCCTATTTTTTACCAATTTTTTTTAACTTTATTTGTGGAAAATTTTATTTTTTCAACTTCTTTTTCACTTTATTTTTTGTCCCACTTTGGGACTTGAACTTTTGGGGGTATATTCCTTTACAATGCATTCCAATACTTCTGTACCGCAGGCCCCCCGCGCATTTAGCCGAGGTGCCTGCTCAATGATTTGAGCAGGCACCTTGTTCCGATCACCGCCCGCCGGGCGGCGATGCTCGGACCAACACATGACGTACCGATACATCATGTGTCCTTAAGGACTCGGGAAACATGCCGTACCGGTGACGGTAAATTAGAGGGGCAAAGGTTTAAAAGTAATATCAGAAAGTATTACTTTACTGAGAGAGTAGTGGATGCATGGAATAGCCTTCCTGCAGAAGTGGTAGCTGCAAATACGGTGAAGGAGTTTAAGCATGCATGGGATAGGCATAAGGCCATCCTTCATATAAGATAGGGCCTGGGGCTATTCATAGTATTCAGTATATTGGGCAGACTAGATGGGCCAAATGGTTCTTATCTGCCGACACATTCTATGTTTCTATATTGACTGGCTTTGCTCACAACCGTTCAGTAGGGTCAAGAAGCTGTACTTGATACACGTTTGTGTAGTCCTGTTTCTTAAACAATTATTGATTTTCATGAGATCGTCATATTGTGAGGGTCGATCTGTTTCAGTAGCTGTTGAAAGTCTGCATTATTAATCAGAACCTAGATGGACCTCCCATAAGGAGGGTGGAATTTAACAACAGATTTTAGGAATGTACATTTTGCTTACAATATTGTCGATAATGAGCAGCGTGGACTTATTAGGTCCTGGTAACCTATTGTCTGTCAACATCTATTTTCTCTCAGTGCCTGTGTCTGGTAATCTGCTGTTTCCATGGAGAGAAGCCAACAATCTTGTAAATGTTTCTCTTCATGACAAAGCCATCACCAAGAATAGCTCAAGGGAATAAAGACCTGAGGAGTTATTACTGTTCACAAATTTTCAGATAATTAGAGATTGTGTCACATTTTGTTTGAACAGTTCAGGCCGGATGTCAGGTTGTATCTAAAAGCTTCAGTAACTATGAGTCTACAACGAAGAATTATGTGATGTCTCCACGTCATCGGTGTTCTTTTCTACAGTATATGCGTTCTTTGTAACCCTCTGGAGGATAAGAATGTTTGAAGGACTAAGACAAAGCTGTCAAAACTACCCCTTGAGGTGTGATGATTTCATTGTTAACGTGACCATGTACAAAAGTCTAAAGTTGATCAAAACAGATGATTTTAACCAAAACGATTGAGAAATGTAATAATGAACGGCCGTTATAGCCAACTAGTGACATAGTCAGAAAAGAAGCTGGTTGATAGCCAGATGAAATATCTTTCTTTGAGAGAATCTTCCTAGAAAGTTCTTTAATCCATCTCCCATTTCATTGAACATGTAGGGCCAGTTTGAACAACTGTAATGGCCAATATGGACTAAAATGTGTATGGCCATGTCTGCAAAAAAAGTTCACCAGATGTTTGTTCAACTTCTGTTCAGCCATCAACCAACTTCTAACGTGTATGGCCTTCTTTATGCGTCCAGTGGATTGGTGCTGAATGTTACGGCGGATGTACACTGCTCAATTGGCCTTCCTAATAATTGGCCCATGTAACAGTGCCGCCGATCACTCAACTGTTGTTCAAACTGTTGTTCATGTGGTGAATTAATCATTGATGCAGCACATTTAGGGTCCATTCACACGTCCGTTTTTTCTTTCCTGATCTGTTCCGTTTTTTGCGGAACAGATCTGGACCAGATCTGGACCCATTCATTTTCAATGGGTCCTGAAAAAAAACGGACAGCACAATGTCAGATTTTTTTCAGGACCCATTGAAAATGAATGGGTACAGAACTGGTCCAGATCTGTTCAGCAAAAAACTGAACAGATCAGGAAAGAAACAACGGACGTGTGAATGGACCCTAAATGATCGTTTCAGGGAAGCTGATTATACATGTAAACAGTGATCTGCTGTCCAGAAACAATGACTCAGTATGAGGACTGTGGGGATTTGCTCTGGTAGACAGGCTTGTGGGCGCAGTACAGAGGCAATGACAACGTCTTTAACTTAAATAGTGCAGTGTTTTATTCACACAGACGTAAAGTGACAAAATAACAGTTTCAAGAAAAAACTGTCACCTTGAGTCTGGTGTTTGTTCACACCAGGCTGGAGCACATAAGTCCTTGAAGGAAGCAGTAGTCCATGTGCTTTTGTTCACAAACAATGTATCAGACCTAGTCCAGGCCCAAACGCTCAAGCTCCAACACCCAGACTGCCAGCACTCCACTAGCAGATGAAGGATAAGCCACACAGCTTAACATGCTGGCTGTTTTTTTTTATATCCTAGCCAAAACCCGGCCTGGAACCGTGGGGAACAGCCACCCACCCTGCTCTTTGGCTGCTCCCAATAAGAACCGGCCCGGATTGGCTTCACAGCCATTCTGACAGCTGAAGTGTCAGACTGCACTACAGAACTGACACTTCAGGAAAAAAATCCGGTTCTTACCTCACCGAGGCCAGAAACCTCGGTGACACGTATCTTCCATCAATAACGGCTCCTTGTTCCTTCTTACAGGACACACAGTGGCACTCCCCCATACAGTAGAGGAGATTGCTGCATGTAAATGCAGCTCTTTACCTCCATTGATGAGCAGATAGTTATCAGGAAGGAACAGTCCCTTCCCGATAACTACCTGCTTGGACTGCACATCTTAATACTCCTTTCATTATCTTGCCTGATCCTATCGCTGCTCTGTGCTGCTCTCTCTCAGTGGCTCTTTCCAGCCTTTGGACATCTCTAGTTCATTTCAGGTCCCAATCTTAGCTACAGTACATTTATGACTTTGCCTGTTTTCTGCTTCCTGATACTGCTTTCATCTGAACTTGGGCTCTATCCTCTAACTATGCATTAACCTCCTCTAATGGTTCTTGTAGAGCAGTGTCCACCAAACCGATACTAGCCTAGGGAATACCCTGTAGCAAAGATTATGAGTGAATACAAGGACTTCCTTAAACTCAGTACCCCAAGTTAATCTGTACCAATTTTATATGGTACAAAGGGTCCACTGTCTGTCCTTTATTATTATTTATTTTAAATCTCCATTAATTCCTAGGTGCCGTAATGTAAAAGGGGGTATACATACTGTGGGGACTCGCTCTGGTAGACAGGATTAGCGGACGCAGTATAGAGGCAACAGCAAGTTCTTTTGATCAAACAGTTTAGTGTTTTATTCACACTTTAGGCAAGTGACAAAACAAACAGTCATATTCAAACAAAAGGTCACCTTGCAGTGTTGGTGGTAATTCATACCATGCAGCAATTCTGCCTCAAATAGTCCTCGCTGATAGCAGCACCAACCTGTTTTTACGCCAAACAGGTAGCAAACCTTCATCCAGACACAAGGCTCCCAGATCCCAACACAGATACCTGGCTTCTGAGCCCAGCTGCCTGGTAGGAAAATACCTGTTTTCCCAGACCAAACCTCTCACTGTGTCACACATGTGTCCCTTTGTTCAACCCTGAGGCGGTCAATACACGCCAGACAGTGTACCCAGGACAGGGCATCCGCGTTTCCCTGTAACCGGCCTGCTCTGTGTTCCACCGAAAACTTAACGTTTTGTAGGGAGAGAAACCATTAGGTGACCCGGGCATTTCTGTCCTTGGTCTGGCTCATCCACTTGAGAGGGGAGTGGTCAGTCACCAGGCGGAATTTTCTCCCCAATAAATAATAGCGGAGAAATTCTAGTGCCCACTTGATAGCCAGGCACTCTCTCTCCAATATACTATACCAGGTATCGGCTGAGGAAGACAACGGGATGCTTCTCCCTGTTGACTTGCTGAGACAGTACAGCACCGAGGCCTACTTTGGAGGCATCCATTTGTACCACGAACTCCCTCTTGAAGTCGGGCGTCACCAAAAGCGGTGACCTGCACACGACCGACTTCAAAGTGGAAAAAGCCTCTTCCACCCGCTCATCCCAGCGAACCATCACTGACTTGTGTCCCTTCAAGAGTCCTGTCAAGGACGAGGCTAGAGTAGCAAAGTGGGGAACAAACCTCATGTAATAGCCCACCATTCCCAGGAATGACTTTATTTTGTTCACTTGTGGTTTGATGACTCTGCGCCCAATGACATACCCCAGGTACTTAGTCTCTTCTAACCATATCGCACATTTTTTTGTGTTAGCGGTTAGGCCAGCTTTCCGAAGAGAGTCCACTACAGCCTTCACTTTGGGCAGGTGACTTTCCCAGTCGGTACTGTGGATGACAATATCGTCCAGGTAAGCCGAAGCGTACCAACGATGTGGACGAAGCACAATGTCCATTAGTCGCTGAAAAGTGGCGGGTGCACCATGCAGACTAAAGGGTAAGACCTTATATTGATACAGCCCCTCAGGCGTTATGAAGGCAGTTTTATCTTTGGCAGCCTCCGTTAAGGGCACCTGTGAGGTCCAAAACAGAAAAATACCGGGCTTGTCCTAACCTCTCGGGGCATGGGATACGCTTTGAATTTGGAAACCTCGTTACGTTTTCGAAAGTCATTACAAAACCGCAACGTCCCGTCCGGCTTGGGTATCAATACTGGAGGACAAGCCATATCGGAGGACTGGCCCACTCACTTTTTGACTCTTCAATGACGTCTAGCTGCAACATTAGCTGCACCTCCTCCGATATAGCTTGTCGCTGAGCCTCGGGCACCCTGTATGGTTTTAATCAGACTTTTGCCTGAGGCTTAATGACAATGTCATGCTGGATTATGGAAGTGCATCCAGGGAGGTCCTAGAACACATCCATGTTCCGAATAACAAACTCCCTGGCCTCCTGAGTCTGTTTAGAGGAGAGGCTGTCAGCAATTTTTACTGTGGCATCCGCCTCTCTTGTATCTGGGTAACGTACTCAATGACACTTTTATGGGGAATGGGTTGTTGTTCCTACGCCTCTTTGGCCACGTCCAAGAGACCATGATGGTGTCTGCCATATAGCAGTTCGAAGAGCGAGAACCCAGTAGATGCCTGGGGTACCTCTCGCACTGCAAACATGAGATAGGGCAGAAGGAGGTCCCAGTCCTTCCCATCTTTAAACACTACCCTTTTCAACATATTTTTTTATGTTTGGTTAAACCGTTCCACCAGACCGCCCGTTTGCGGATAGTAAACGGTGGTCCATGGTTGTTTTATGTGTAGGAACTTACAGAGTTCCCTCATCACCTTAAACATAAAAGGGATCCCTTGGTCAGTCAGAACCTCTTTAGGTAGTCCTACTCAGGAAAACATCTCCATTAACTTATTAGCTATGAATTTGGCCGAGATATGTCGCAGTGGCACCGCCTCCGGGGACCGAGTGGGGTAGTCTAGAATAACTAAGATGTGTTGATGCCTTCTGGCGGACTTCAGTACTGGGCCTATGAGGTTCATAGCTATTCGGTCAAACGGTACTTCGATAATCGGGAGAGTAACTAGGTGACTACTGAAATGTGGCTGGGGGCTAGTTATCTGGCAGGTTGGGCAAGACGTGCAAAACTCTTCCACTTCTTTGAATATGCTGGGCCAGTAAAACCACTGTAGAATGCGATCCTGAGTTTTCTGCAGCCCCAGGTGACCCCCGAGAACGTGTTGCGATAAGCCTTGGGGACCACCAACTGTTCAATAGGTTCACCCCGTAGTTGGTTTACCCGATACAACATATCTTGATAAACCCCAAACGGGGAAACACTGACTCTGCCCCAGGTTGTTGTGGTTCACCATCTACTATTAACACATTTTCCCAGGCGTGGCATAGGGTTGGCTCCCTACGTTGGGCGGTACCAAAATTATCCCTGGAGACATTGAGGTCTGCCAATTCAGGACCCGGCGGCAAGTCCTCCACGTCTGTCACCATCACACTTAGCGGGGTTGTCTCCCCCTCTTCCACTGATGTGGCGGTCACCACTACTGCTGGCCCTTCGGTCTCAGGTTTCCAGGGTTCTGGTCTCCCCCCTGAGCCGGGCCACTCTGTCTCATGGGTATCAGTCTCTCCCTATTATCAGTTCATAATGTAAATTGGTGGCGACGGCCACCTCATGGGTCCACCTGCCGGCCACCGTGGACAGAGACACCAGGGCGGTGGGATAGTCCTTCAAGTCTCCATGGATGCACACGACCCGACTTTTCGGCCAGAAGTCCGGCAGAACTACCGCCAGTGTGTCTTCCACTTCCACCTGGCACAGGTGGCTATTGTCTATAGTCTTTGGGGTACCTGTTGCACACAGCTTCCTAGCATACAAGGAGTGGCGGTAGCCATAGTTAGTATCCATGGGTTCGCCCCGATGGGGACAGCCGGCCCTTATGTGGCCAGGCTTCTGACACTGCCAGCAGACTAACGGAGCTAGGTCTGTAGGGGATATATCCCGGGCGGGTATTGCTGGCACCAGTCGCCGGGTCTAGGGTGGAGATTTCCGGGGTTTGACTGCCCCCCTCCCAAAAGAACCCCCCGTAGAGTCCTGGTAGCCTCATAGCGCTCCAACAGGTCGACCATCTCAAGGGCATTACCAGGAGACACCTGGCGATCCAGCGCTGGAGAGGGTACGGCAAAACCCTCCAGAATACATCAGCCAACAGATGGTCCAGCATAGCAGTAGAACTCAGCACGTCAGGCTGCAGCCATTTTTGCAACCGGTGTAACAGATCATAATACTGAGGTCCCGCGGGTTCAGCCGGGTTAGACTCCCACTGATGCACCCTCTGGGCCCGGACCAACACATTTACCCTCAGTGTTGCCAGATTCTCACCCTTTACTGTCGTGTAAACAGCCGCTTGATCATCTGATAAGTCAAAAAATACATGCTGTGGTCCGGATGCCAGAAACGGAGCAACGACCTCAGCCCACTGATTTCAGGGTAGTCTCTCCCTCACGGCCACCTTCTCGAACACCGCCAGAAAGGTCTCAACGTTGTCTGAGGGGGTCATCTTAGGGATCGCCGTGCTGACCGCTTTTTCGGGCATCGTGGACGCTCTGGGATGCTCCTGTTACTTGTAAAGCCATCACATGTTGCAATATCAGCTGGTTGGTTTCCTCCCGATGTTGCAAGTTAGCCTCTATGAGGGCTTTTACGATAGCTTCCATTTTGTCGAGAGATATGTGTTGTAATCTCGCTGTTTGATGTAAGACATACAACCGTACCCAGAAAAACTAAAATATTTCAGCCTTCACGCTAGCCTCACTGCACTTGCCCACATTCTCCACCAATTGTGGGGACTCGCTCTGGTAGACAGTACAAAACAAGTAAAATGTAGAGATGAGTGGCACTGCTGTGTGTCTATCCGTTACGTATTGAAACCCTCTGACACTCTGTTTATCTTCTAACAGTATATGTGGTGCTTAGCCAATATTCAAAGTGCCAACGATAGTTGTGTATAAAGATAAAAGAAGGTGGCACTCACCACTGTAGAGTATACGTTCCTTTATTCTTCCATATATAAAAACATCGGGGCTGGAGCAACTTGCAAAGTTTCACAACAATTAGAGCAGTGACGGCCATTTCGCGCTAGTTTGTGCTTCCTCTGGCTACTGACGTCAGCGTGCACCTATGCGCTGACCTTTGTACATCACGGCGTCAAGTTGCCACGACAGCAATAGACGCTTGCCTTGACTACATTACCAAAAAAATACAAAATAAGACATTTAGCAACATCACAACATTACACAAATACACTGAGGTCATTTCTATCATTAAGTCCTGAGGGGCCCAAGGCTGCGGTTCTCATTATCCATCTCGCTTCTTATTGTAGAAGCGTACAATGCCTGTCCCCGCCTTGAAACATGTGTGGAACTAACTCAATTCCTGCAAAAGACAGACAACCTAGATCTCCTCCATGTTTGGTACGGACATGTTCCATAAGCTTTGGGCAACCCTTACCTGTTCTGATTGAATTTATATGCTCCCTGAACCTTTCAAAGAGGGGTCGTATAGTCTTCCCTATATTAAAAGCGCTGCATCGGCACTGCACCAAGTAGACAACAAAATTACGTCTACATGTGATGAACTGAGATACCCTATGTGACACTCCTCCAAAAGACAGAAAGTTACTTTGACTGTTATATTTACAAAAGGAGCAATTACCGCATTTGTTATTCCCTGTCAATTTTCTATTAGATAACCAACCAGTTACCCACTTTTGTGTCCCGAATTTTACTCCTCGCTAATTTGTCCTTAATAGTATGGCACCATTTAAAAGTAACGAGGGGTCTGTTCTCCATAAGCTCTTGTAACCCTTCTTCGTTTCTCAAAATATCCCAATTGTCCTGAATGATATGTTTGATTGAATCAGCCGTTGGGCTGAATTTAAAGGAAAACGCAAACCTCTTCCCCACCCTGTGCCCATGACTTCCGCAAGCTGTATTTTAGAAACATGTTCAGAGATGTACCCTTTAAGCAACCATTGAGTAAGTAAGGAGAAATACCAGCTGATATTGATCAGTTGGGGTTTAATATCACTAATCAGTTCGACAAAATGGAAGTCTCATGTCTACAGTTACTTACTATCACTGACCTACGAGAGCAGGGCAGTACATTTTAAGGGTTTGACAGATTCAAGGGTGGTATTAAATCCACGTTTTGCCCCCCTCATGCCCCCAAAAGTGGGTAACTGGTTGTCTAATAGAAAACCGACAGGAAATCACAAATGCGGTAATTGCTCCATTTGTAAATATAACAGTCAAAGTAAGTTTCTGTCTTTTGGAGGAGTGCCACATAGGGTATCTCAGTTCATCACATGTAGAAGTAATTTTGTTGTCTACTTGGTGCAGTGCCGATGCAGCGCTTTTTATATAGGGAAGACTATACGACCCCTCTTTGAAAAGTTCAGGGAGCATATAAATTCAATCAAAACAGGTAAGGGTTGCCCAAAGCTTATAGAACATGTCCGTACCAAACATGGAGGAGATCTAGGTTGTCTGTCTTTTGTGGAAATTGAGTTAGTTCCACACATGTCTTAAGGCGGGGACAGGCATTGTAGGCGTCTACAAAAAGAAGCGAGATGGATAATGAGAACCGCAGCCTTGGGCCCCTCAGGACTTAATTATAGAAATGACCTCAGTGTATTTGTGTAATGTCGTGATGTCGCTAAATGTATTTTTTTGGTAATGTAGTAAAGGCAAGCGTCTATTGCTGTCATGGCAACTTGACGCCGTGATGTACAAAGGTCAGCGCATAGGTGCGCGCTGACGTCAGTGAACAGGGGAAGCGTAAACTAGCACGAAACGGCCGTCACCGCTCTATTTGCTGTGAAACTTTCCAGGTCGCTCCAGCCCCTACAGTGGTGAGTGCCGCCTTCTTTTATCTTTATACACATTACAGTTCAGTGTTTTATTCACACTTTAGGCAAGTGACAAAACAGTCATATTCAAACAAAAAGTCACCTTGCGGTGTTGGTGGTAATTCACACCATGAGGCAACTCTGCCTCAAAGAGTCCTTGCTGATATTAGCACCAACCTGTTTTTACGCCAAACAGGTAGCAAACCTTCATTGATACATAAGGCTCTCAGATCCCAACACAGAGACCTGGCTTCTGAGCCCAACTGCCTATTTAAGGACAGCCAAGTGCTGCCAAAACCCGGACCGGCAATTAAATTTTGTCCAGTATTTGACCTCACCTGGCTGTAAATCAGCCCAGCAGCACATGCTGGGAGCAAAATACCTGTTTTCCCAGACCAAACCTCTCACTGTTTATACGAAAATGTCGTGCGGCACTGTGTTCGATATGGGTGCTCGGTCAGCGGGCGTCATCCCAGGTAAATCAATGATGTGTCATGACGTTTTTTTTTTTTTTTTTTCATTGACAAACCTCTCACTGTGTCACAATTCATAATACAGGGTGGCCCACAAAAAAGTAGCCACCTTCAGCAATAGTATGACCCACAAGTCAAAAAAGATGCTGAAAGTGGTCCCCGTTCAGGTCTCTGCATCTTTGGGCAGGTCGGATTGTGTTGGCTGATACTGCTCGCAGCTCTTCAGCAGTGATGCTGCAGAAAAAAAAATGTCCTGCTTTTTCCAACAAGATGCCATATCTCAAGGAACTCACCGGCACGGGTTCATGAACTGTTTACGGAGAAGCGAACTGTGAACAAGGGGTTATGACCACCACGTTCCCCAGACTTGTCCACATGCAATTTTTATCTGTGGGAAAATGTAAAACAGAAAGTGTCCGCTAACAATCCACAATCCACATCCCCTGGATGAACTCAAGGAGAACATCACCATCCGCAGCATCACAAGCAGCAAACATAATCCGACATGCCTAAAGATGCACAGACGTGAACGGGGACCACTTTCAGAATCTGTTCTGACTTGTTGGTAATAAAAAAAAAAAAATTCACTTGCTCATTCATACTATCGCTGGAGGCGGCTACTTTTTGATTGCCACCCTGTATCAAACAACACATGTATAATAAGCTTGAACGTATTAACAGACTTGTACATAGGGGGCAAGGACCCTAACCGTAGCGGTTAAAATCTATAACAAGTGGGTAAAGGAGCTGCTCATCTGGCTATGTGGTGGCTCATTCTGGCTGTAGGCCTTCCTTATGAGGTGGGTTTTCAGGTTGCTTTTGAAGGTTTGCATGTCGGAACAAAGTCTGGTGTGATAGGGTAGTGAGTTCCATAATATGAGGAAAGCACGTGAGTAATCCTGTAGATGACAGATGTGCAAAGAACAGAAGAGAAGAGCAAAGGAAGAGGTCATCTGAGGATCGGAAATGACATGTAGGGATGTATCAGGTCAGAAATGTAAGAAGTGGGCAGATTATGGGTGACCTTATAGTTGTTAGTATTTTTAACTGAATTTTGCTAAGCAGTGATGAGCCAGTGAGGGGAAGAGATTGTGTCATCAAAAAAAATGACCTATTGTTTAAATCAAGTTTATGTTAAACAAATATTTTGAAATAGTTTGGGAATGTTAATTGTTTGTTTTTTCTGTCCCTATCATCAGAAAATGACCTATTGTTTAAATCACAAATCAAGCATATTTTTTAATGTTTGGTGATTTTTTTATTATTTTTTTTTGTCTATACCCATTATGACATCCTCCATATATGTATGGTGGATGTCGTCTCTTTAAAGATGGCACTCACTCTGGAGCGGGATGAGCACCATGGCTTCCAGGTGCGTCCTCTTTCACACAGTAGTCATCCAGGGCTAATGTCTGCAATCAGTGATAACGCCGATCACTGACATTTAACCTCTCAGATGCCATGGACAAATGTGACCACAGCATCTGAGCACAGAAAAAAGGGAGCACTGTGCTCCCAGGGCTGGAATGGCTCCACCTAGCATTCCCTGGTACAGGCTTGGTTCCTCCTAAGGATCCATGGCTGCCACAGCTATGTTCCTATGGAGACCCTGAGGCAGTGCTCCATAGAAACATAGCAAATTTCTTATAGACTTCAATTCTAATGTATTGGAGTTTATGAGAGAAGTGATCTGGTGATGGCACCTAGGGGAACTTTTAAAAAATGTAAAAAAAAAAAAAAATAATATATATATCTTGGGCATTGTCACATCCTAAAATACCTGTACTATTAAAATATTTATCTCATATGGTGATCAACATTTTAAAACAGTAGAAAAATTATACAAATGTGGTATTGCTGTAATTAAACTGACCTAGAGGTCAGTTTTATCACATAGGGAACACTGTAAAAGCAAAACCCACAATTGCGTTTTTTTTTTTTTTTTTCCAATTCTACCCTGTTTGGAATTTCCAGTTAAATGCTGCCAATAGAAAGTACATCTTGACCTATAAAAAAAAAAAAAAACAAGCCCTCCTACATTTATTTGAATGGAAGAATAAAAAAGTTATGGCTTCGGAAAGGCAGCGAGTAAAAAACAAAAACTGATAATTGCTATTTCTTCAAAGGGTTAACAAACATATAAAATCCTGAATTTTTTACACTGGCCACTAAGACTTCATGTCTTTTGAGAGCAGCTACACGAGCCATAGACACAATGGACAGGAGCCAACTCATTGATTTCTATGAGAGAGTTTTCTAGGCATGCTCTGTGAGCTGTACAGAGTTCAGAAGGGAGTAGATAAGCTGTGATATGCTGTGTTATCTATATAGAGGTGTTACTTGTCATTGCAATTCTGCCTGTGGTGATAATCATAATGGCTACTAAAAAGTTACTAGTAGAGAACAAGAAATCCCGACCTAATATTAGGCTTAATGGCCAGCAAAATAAAGATTGTGACATGGAAAATGAAAATAAAACCTCACCAGAATGTTCTTAAAAAATATGTTTAACTTAAATGTGATTTAAACAATAGGTTATTTTCTGATGACAGAAATAAAATATTGCAGTTTTCATACTGGCCACTAAGCCT
Organism: Bufo gargarizans; assembly: GCF_014858855.1. Taxonomy (NCBI): domain Eukaryota; kingdom Metazoa; phylum Chordata; class Amphibia; order Anura; family Bufonidae; genus Bufo; species Bufo gargarizans. The sequence goes on from NC_058085.1 coordinate 126,949,847, forward strand.
TATAATAGGCTGACATTTCCTGTAACATAGGGATTAACCCCTTCACGACTGCAATACGTTTATATACGTGATATTTGCACATGCCACGTGCAGCTATCACGTCTATAAACGTCAAACCAGCTCTTTAATCCAAGCGCTGCAAAGCGCTTGGATTAAAGCTTCTGCCCCTGCCCTGGTGCGGTCACGGACAGCATACAGTTCAGTAATGCCGGCGCCTACAGTCCAATCGATTGCTGGCAAGGGGCCAATCAGAGTGGCCCCTTGCCGGCAATCGATCCGATTGGTTAGTCTGTGCAAACTAACTAATCGGATCGCGGCAGTGTTAAAATGCCGGTTTCAGGCTCTGATCTGCGCTCTACAGATCAGAGCCTGAAATCAGATAGTGTCCTCGTGCACCCCCTATCTGCGCGCCAAGCCCCCCTTGTGTCCACCTGCTGCTGCTCTCCTGCGCTCATCTTCTGATGCGGTCCTCCACCCCCTCCCGCCCCATTCATTCTCCCCGCCCCTCCTGCCCCAGCCTCCCTCAATGTTGCCGGTGTTCTGCCAGATTGGCCGTACATTCCCCACCGCCCCCCCCCTTTCCAGCGCTGCCCCCGGTCTCCCTGCTGTGTGTGATGGCGGCGGCTCCATTCCTGAGCCGCCGCCATCAGCAGAGTGTCAGCTCTATGCAGACACTCTGCTGTAACCCCATAGATGCCGCGGTTGTGGCATCCATGGGGTTAATAGAGGGAGGGAGCTCCCTCTCTCAACCACGTCAACCGGACGCTTTGCAAAAGCGTCCCCTGTTGCCACCTACAGGGCATCTAATAGTATTATACTTTGCAATGCAAGAGCATTGCAAAGTATAGTACAGCCATCAGCCCCACTGGATCTTCATGATCCAAGAGGGACTTGATAAAAAAAAGAAAGAGAAAATAATAAAAATAAAAATGTAAATTTAAAAAAGAAATTGCCTTTTCCTATAAAAAAATGAAAAAATAAAACAAAATACACATATTAGGTGTCACTGCGTCTGTAACGACCGTCTCTATAAATATATCACGTGATAGACCCCGTCTGATAGACACCATAAAAAAAAAAACTGCCCCAAAAACTATTTTTGTCACCTTACATCACAAAAAGTGCAACAGCGAGCGATCAAAAAGGCTGATCAAACCCCAACATAGTACCAATCAAACCGTCACCTCATCCCACAAAAAATGATACCCTATTTAAGACAATCACCCAAAAAATAAAAAAGCTATGGCTCTCAGACTATGGAGACATTAAAACATCATTTTTTGGGGTTTCAGAAATGCTATTATTTTGTAAAACTTAAATAAATAAGAAAAAGTATACATATTAGGTATTTCCACGTCCGTAACGATCTGCTCTATAAAACTATCACATGACCTAACTCCTCAGATGAACGCTGTAAAAATAAATAAATGAAAACTGTTCCAAAACAGCCAATTTTTGGGTCACCTTGCCCCATAAAGTGTAATAATGAATGATCAATAAATCCTATGGACCCAAAAATGATACCAATAAAAACCTCATCACTTTCTGCAAAAAACGAGCCCCTACACAAGACGATCGGCAGAAAAATAAAAAACATATGGCGTTCAGAAAACCAATCCAGCAAAATCTGCCTTCCAAAAACCGTATGGCATTCCTTTCCTTCTGCGCCCTGCCGTGTGCCCGTACAGCAGTTTACGACCACATGTGGGATGTTTCTGTAAACCGCGGAATCAGGGTAATAAATATTGAGTTTTGTTTGGCTGTTAACCCTCAATGTGTTAAAGAAAAAATGTAATAAAATGGAGAATCTGCCAAAAAAGTGAAATTTAGAAATTTCATCTCCATTTTCCTTTAATTCTTGTGGAACACCTAATGGGTTAACAAAGTTTGTAAAATCAGTTTTGAGTAACTTGAGGGGTGTAGTTTCTACAATGGGGTCATTTATGGGGGTATCTACTATGTAGGCCCCACAAAGTGACTTCAGACCTGAACTGGTCCTTAAAAAGTGGGTTTGGGAAATTCTCTTAAAAATTTTAAGAATTGCTTCTAAACTTCTAAGCCTTCTAACGTCCTAAAAAATAAAATGACATTTCCAAAATGATGCCAACATAAAGTAGACATATAGGGAATGTTAAGTAATAAATCTTTTATTAGGTATCACTTTCTGTTTTAGAAGCAGAGAAATAGAAATTTGGAAAATTGTGAATTTTTCAAAATTTTGGGTACATTTGGGATTTTTTCATAAATAAAGGTGAAATATATTGACTCAAATATATGTGACTATCATGAAGTACAATGTGTCACGAGAAAACAATCTCAGAATGGCTTGGATAAGTAAAAGTGTTCCAAAGCTATTACCACATAAAGTGACGCATGTCAGATTTGTAAATTTTGACCTGGACACTAGGGCATCAATGACCCTTGGTCATGAAAGGGTTAATTTTCAGCAGTGAACTCATTATCTTCACAGGTAGGATACAATGAAAGATAACTCATATGTATAGATAACTGTCATATTTATTAATTTTTTTTGCTAATGTGTAGGGACAGGGATAGGGAACATTTTGCTAATATACTTTATTTAGGGAAAACCTTTATTTGAGAAAACTACGGCTGAAATGACCATTAGCATATTTTTCAGAACTGCTGGTAAGGGACATTTGTCTTCCTAAAAGCACAGTGCTGCACTGACTAGGAGGACGGGCTGGGAGCTGGCGGGCGTATGCCCACATTGCTGCTTCATACAGTGATGCCTAAAAAGGTGAAAACTGGTGTAAATATATATTACCCCTTCCTGACATATGACGTAATAGTGCGTCATAGAGGCAGATGACTTCCCGCCATTTCACGTACTATTGCGTCCGGTGCCTCCCCGATCAGTGCGGTGATCCAGTAGTCACTGATAGCTGGGCCCCTGCTGTATCTGGCGGCATCGCTGTAAAAGCTGTTTCTGACATATTAACCCTTTCTATGCCGCGGTTAGCGCTGACTGTGGCATAGGAGGTGTTTGCGGTGGGTTAGGGATCCCATTGGGGTCTCCGTGCTGCGGTGACGGGCACACAATGGGTGAAAAGGCAACCCGATGCCTTGCAGAGGCATTGGGACCTGCCTTCTACAGAAGCCTAGGAGATTTAGCCACAGGCTGGGTCTCCTAGGCCAACTGTTACTGTATTACCCAGGCAATGCATTACAATAAAGATGTATTGGAATTAGGGTTGAGTGAATACCTGAAAGTTCGGGTTCACCGGGTTCGGCCAAACTTCGCCGCAAAGTTTGGGTTCGGGACCCGAACTTGACCCCGAACCCCATTGAAGTCTATAGGGACCCGAACTTTGAGGCACTAAAATGGCTCTAAAAAAGTCATAGAAAGGGCTAGAGGGCTGCAAAATGAAGCAAAAAAGGGGTAAGAACAGGACAATTGCCCTGCAAACAAATGTGGATAGGGAAATTAATTAAAATCACATAGAATAAAAAAAATGTTAAAAAAAATGACCTTGAACTAGGAGGTGATGGTCAAAGTGGAGTAGGAGGTTGAGGAGGCAGTGGATGTGGCGGTGTAGGTGGAAGCGCTGGTGGAGGAGGAGGAGGTGGTAGCCAACACTATTTTTGTAGTTTTCTAATTTTATTTTATTATATTTTTTAAATTTGGGAAGACCCCAAAACATTGGGAAATATAAAAAGGAAAACAAAGAGAAAGTGTGCTGGAGTATAACAATGGTTGGGTGCGGCCGGTATACTTGTCTATTCTGCACAAGGTACGGACAAGTCCTGTGGGATCCATGCCTGGTTCATTTTAATGAATGTGAGCTTGTCCATATTAGCTGTGGACAGGCTGCTGCGCTTGTCTGTGATCACCCCCCCGCCGTGCTAAACACACGTTCGGACAATACACTGGCCGCAGGGCAGGCCAGCACCTCCAAGGCGTAAAGGGCAAGATCAGGCCATGTGCCCAATTTGGAGACCCAGAAGTTGAATGGGGAAGACCCCTCAGTGAGAACATGTAGGCGTGTGCACATATACTATTCCACCATGTTGCTGAAATGCTGCCTCCTGCTAAGACATTCTATATCAGCTGGTGGTGCTGGTTGTTGTGGCGTGCTGACAAAGCTTTTCCACATTTCGGCCATGCTAACCCTCCCTTCTGAGGTGCTGGCGGTGCCCCAGCTGCGTTGGCGACCTCTTCCTCTTCCTGTGCCTTCGCCTTGTGCTTCTACTGAGCCCTCGGTGTCAGGTGGGAATGCCATAAGCAGCACATCTACAAGCATGTGCTTGTACTCGTACATCTTCCAATCACGCTCCAGTGATGGAATTAAGGACGGCACATTGTTCTTGTAGCGGGGATCCAGCAGGGTTGCCACCCAGTAATCGGCACAGGTTAGAATGTGGGCAACTAGGTGGTCGTTGCACAGGCACTGCAGCATGTAGTCGATCATGTGTGCCAGACTGCCCAGAGGCAACGACAAGCTGTCTTCTGTGGGAGGTGTATCGTCTGTGTCCTCTGTATCCCCCCATCCACACTCCAGTAATGCCCATGAGCTGCTTTGGGTGCCACCCTGCTGTGAACACGGTTCCTCCTCCTCATCATCATCCTCCTACTCATCCTCCAGAACTGTGCCGTGGCTGGACAATTGTCTGGCCTTTGTTGGTGCAGGAACCAACCCTCCGAGTCACTTGTGAATGACTGGCCTGATAACCCTATGAAATGATCCCTCTTCCTCCTCCTCTTCCTCCTGTGCCACATCCTCTTCCATCATCGCCTAAAGCGTTTTTTCAAGGAGACATAGAATTGGGATAGTAACGCTGAGGACTGCGTCATCGGCACTGGCCATGTTAGTGGAGTACTCGAAACAGCGCAACGCGGCACACACGTCCCGCATGGAGGCCCACTCGTTGGTGGTGAAGTGGTGCTGTTCCGCAGAGCGACTCACCCATGCATGCTGCAGCTGAAACTCCACTATAGCCTGCTGCTCGCACAGTCTCTCCAGCATGTACAAGGTGTAGTTCCACATATGAGGCGGTGAGCGGGAAGGCCGAAGTTATGCTGCCACGCAGACAGGCGAGCAGCAGGGTGAGAATGCCGAAAGCGCGCACAGACAGACCACACTTTCTACAGCAGCTCTGACATATCGGGGTAATTTTTCAGGAACTTCTGCACCACCAAATTCAGCACATGCACCAGGCAAGGGATGTGCGTCAAACTGGCTAGGCGCAGAGCTGCTACGGGATTTCGCCCATTATCGCATACCACCAGGCTGGGCTTGAGTCTCTATGGCACCAACCACTCATCGGTCTGTTGTTCCATGCTCGTCCACAGCTCCTGCGCGGTGTGGGTTTTTCCCCCCAAACAGATGAGTTTCAAAACAGCCTGCTGTGCTGAAGTTGGTGGTGAAGGTGTTACGCTGACCAGATGAGGAAGCGGTAGAGGAGGAAGCGGAGTAGGAGGAGGAGGCAAAGAGAAACATCCTGCAATCATCGGTGGCAAAAGGACATGCGCCAAACTGCTATCCGCCTCAGGCCCAGCCGCCATTGCATTTACCCAGTGTGCAGTTAGGAAGATATAAGGTCCCTGCCCGTGCTTACTGCTTACTTATCGGTGGTTATGTGGACCTTGCAACAGATGGAGTTGCACAGTGCACATCTAATTTTGTCCGCCACTTGGTTGTGCAGGGCGGGGATGGCTCGCCTGGAAAAGTAGTGGCGGCTGGGAACCACGTACTGTGGGACAGCCACTGCCATAAGTTTTTTTTAAAGTCTCCGTCTCCACTAGACGGAATGACAGCATTTCAAAAGCCATGAATTTTAAAATGCTGGCATTCAGTGCCAGGTATTTCGGGTGGGTAGGGGGGTACTTTCTCTTTCTCTCTAGTGTTTGGGAGATGGACAGCTGAACGCTTCCATGGGACATTGTGGAGATGCTTGGTGACAGTGACGGCCACTGTCACTCCAGAGGAGGAGGAAGAGGCTGAGACTGCAGCAGAAGAGGGACCAGGAGGAGCCTGAGATCTTTAGTGGTGTTTAAGGTGTTTACTCCACTGCAGCTCGTGCTTAGCACTTAAATGCCTGGTCATGCAGGTGGTGCTCAGGTTTAAAACATTTATGCCTCGCTTCAGGCTCTGATTGCACAGCGTGCAAACCACTTGCGTTTTGTCATCAGCACATTGTCTGAAGAACTGCCACACCAGGGAACTCCTTGGAGCTGGCTTTGGTGTGCTCTGTCTCTGGGTGCGGTGGGCAGAAGCAGACGTACTGGCTAGGGGATGGCCACTCTGCTTCTGCACAATGCTCCCTCTTTTGCTGTGAGGCTGCTGCTGTGTGACCACCACCTCTTTCTCCGAACTGCACACGTCACTCGCATGACCTTGATTCCATGTGGGGTCTAGGACCTCATCATCCTCCACATCATCTTCCACCCACTCTTCACCCCTGCCCTCCTTGCTCGTCTGCAGACTGCATAAAGCCCTGTGTTTCGTCATCATCAGAGATGTGCTGTGGTGCTCCTCCCATGTCTACATCCTGAAACATAAGTGGTTGGGCATCAGTGCACTCAATCTCTTCCACTTCTGGAGCAGGCATATGTGGACGGCCCTCGGAAACCCTGCCATTAGACTTGGGGCTCAGACTGCTTGGCTGATTTGCAAGGGGGTGACGTAAAAGACAGATGCCCATGGGCTGCAGGTGCCAATTCTGTGCTTTCAGCAGGGGAACGGGTGGGAGACAATGTGAAGGAACTGCAGGCACCGTTAGCCACCCAATCTACTACCGCCTCTCCTTGTTCTGGCCTCACCATTTGTACACCAGTATTCGGGCCAACAAAATAACGCTGAACGTTCTGTAGTCTATGTGTACCTGAGGAAGGTGTTTCATTTGGGCATGTAGCTGGCACAGATCGACCACATCCTCTCCCTGCAACAGACATATGGGGAATGTTAAGTAATAAATATTTTATGAGGTATCACTTTCTGTTTTAAAGGCAGAGAATTATTTTTTTTGAAAATTGAAATTTTAATTTTTTTTGTAAATTTTGGATTTTTTCATAAATAATTGTGAAAAATATTGACTAGGGTTGCAATACCAAAATTTTGATTTTTATTTCGATACCATAAAAAAGTATTGCGATACTCGATACCACGCAAAAAAAATCACCAAAAAAGCAGCGTGCATTCCGCATTTTATGGAACGTCCGGCCCATAATCGAACAGTCCGATCCTATTTTTGGGGGGAACAAGGTGACAAAAAAATGGCAAATTGCGCGTTTTTTATGAATTTTTCCTGTTACAGCAGCATAGGAGATATTTTTTTATATTTTAATAGTTCGCACTTTTTTGGGCGTGGCGATATGTAATATGTTTATTTATTTATTGTTTATATATTTTATATGTAAAACTGAGAAAGGAGGTGATTTAAACTTAATATTTTGGTGTTTGTTTGTTTTTTAACTTTTTTTTTTTTTACTTTTTATGTAATAACTATTAGCCCCCTGAGGCTAGAACCTGGGATCTATTCATCCCTTGTCCTATTCACCCTAATAGAGATCTATTAGGGTGAATAGGACTTCACACTCTCCCTAATGCCCTGTGCATAGTACACACAGCAGCAGGGAGATTACCATGGCAGCCAGGGCTTCAGTAGCGTCCTGGCTGCCATGGTAACCGGTCGGAGCCCCAGGATTACACTGCTGGGGTTCCGATCGGAAGCTGCCACTGCACCACCAATGAGGAGGAGGGGAGGGTGTTATTGGGGTGCACTGCGCAACCAATGATTTTAGAACTGGGGGAAGTGGAGGCACTGCGGCACCAATGAAAATAGCCTAACATTTAATACAAATACAGGAGGCGGGTGCCGGCTGCAGAATCACATAGCCTGAGGGGTTAACTGCCGCGGATTGCAGCGCCCTGTCATAGAGGTCGGGTGCTGGCTGTGTGATTCTCCTGCCGGAACCCGTTGCCTATATTTGTATTAATGTGTGAGTTATCATTGGTGGTGCAGTGGTCACAGCCGCTCCCCTCCTCCTCCCCTCTCTCCTCTTATTGGCGACAGCAGCGGCACAGGGAGAGACTACTTCTTCCTTGTGCTGCTGAGGAGAACATGGAGCGCGCTGAGAGCAGCATGCTCCATGTTCTCTGATACTAGGCTGCGCAGTAGCACAGCCTAGTATCGGTAAATGTCAAATCCCGGTATCGAATCGATACCGGTACAAAAGTATTGATTGGTTATCGATAATTTGATGCCTGCTACAACCGTAATATTGACTCAGTTTTATTACTCTGATGAAATACAATCTGTCACGAGAAAACAATCTTAGAATGGCTTGGGTAAGTAAAAGTGTTCCAAAGTTATTACCACATAAAGTGACACAAAAAATGGCCTGGGCGGGTGGGTGAATACTGGCCCGGGGTAGAAGGGGTTAATATAGTAAATAAAGTTAATGAATAATATAGTTAATAAAATAAATGTGCATTCTTATAGCAGATCGCTGCTAAGGGACATTTCAGCCCTAGTTTTCTACTATAAATAATGGTTTTCCCTAAATAATGTACAGGCCCTTCTCAAAAATTTAGCATATTGTGATAAAGTTCATTATTTTCTGTACAGTACTGATAAACATTAGACTTTCATATATTTTAGATTCATTACACACCAACTGAAGTAGTTCAAGCCTTTTATTGTTTTAATATTGATGATTTTGGCATACAGCTCATGAAAACCCCAAATTCCTATCTAAAAAAATTTGCATATCATGAAAAGGTTCTCTAAACGAGCTATTAACCTAATCATCTGAATCAACTAATTAACTCTAAACACCTGCAAAAGATTCCTGAGGCTTTTAAAAACTCCCAGCCTGGTTCATTACTCAAAACCGCAATCATGGGTAAGACTGCCGACCTGACTGCTGTCCAGAAGGCCATCATTGACACCCTCAAGCAAGAGGGTAAGACACAGAAAGAAATTTCTGAACGAATAGGCTGTTCTCAGAGTGCTGTATCAAGGCACCTCAGTGGGAAGTCTGTGGGAAGGAAAAAGTGTGGCAGAAAACGCTGCACAACGAGAAGAGGTGACCGGACCCTGAGGAAGATTGTGGAGAAGGACCGATTCCAGACCTTGGGGGACCTGCGGAAGCAGTGGACTGAGTCTGGAGTAGAAATATTCAGAGCCACCGTGTACAGGCGTGTGCAGGAAATGGGCTACAGGTGCCGCATTCCCCAGGTCAAGCCACTTTTGAACCAGAAACAGCGGCAGAAGCGCCTGACCTGGGCTACAGAGAAGCAGCACTGGACTGTTGCTCAGTGGTCCAAAGTACTTTTTTCGGATGAAAGCAAATTTTGCATGTCATTCGGAAATCAAGGTGCCAGAGTCTGGAGGAAGACTGGGGAGAGGGAAATGCCAAAATGCCTGAGGTCCAGTGTCAAGTACTCACAGTCAGTGATGGTCTGGGGTGCCATGTCAGCTGCTGGTGTTGGTCCACTGTGTTTTATCAAGGGCAGGGTCAATGCAGCTAGCTATCAGGAGATTATGGAGCACTTCATGCTTCCATCTGCTGAAAAGCTTTATGGAGATGAAGATTTCATTTTTCAGCACGACCTGGCACCTGCTCACAGTGCCAAAACCACTGGTAAATGGTTTACTGACCATGGTATTAATGTGCTCAATTGGCCTGCCAACTCTCCTGACCTGAACCCCATAGAGAATCTGTGGGATATTGGGAAGAGAAAGTTGAGAGACACAAGACCCAACACTCTGGATGAGCTTAAGGCCGCTATCGAAGCATCCTGGGCCTCCATAACACCTCAGCAGTGCCACAGGCTGATTGCCTCCATGCCATGCCGCATTGAAGCAGTCATTTCTGCAAAAGGATTCCCGACCAAGTATTGAGTGCATAACTGAAAATAATTATTTGAAGGTTGACTTTTTTTGTATTAAAAACACTTTTCGTTTATTGGTCGGATGAAATATGCTAATTTTTTGAGATAGGAAATTTGGGTTTTCATGAGCTGTATGCCAAAATCATCAATATTAAAACAATAAAAGGCTTGAACTACTTCAGTTGGTGTGTAATGAATCTAAAATATATGAAAGTCTAATGTTTATCAGTACATTACAGAAAATAATGAACTTTATCACAATATGCTAATTTTTTTAGAAGGACCTGTATATTAGAAAAATGTTCCCTATCACTGCCCCTACCCAGTAGCAAAAAAATGACAGTTACACTATAACAATTTATGATATCACAGCTTTTATACTTCCCCTCTCTGCATAGTGACCTCTGCACAGGTCACAGAGGATATCTAAAAGAGTCTCACATAGAAGCAAGAGAGTCATCTCGGTCCATTGTGCTTATGGTCCATGTGGCTTTTGTTAGGCATATCGTTAACCCCTGCCCGACCAGAGCTGTACATTTAACCCCTAAGATGCCGTGGTCAAACGTGACCATGGCATCTGGGAGAGCAAAAACCCAGAAGCGCATGCTTCCAGGTGTGCACTGGCTCCCCGTAGTGAGGATTGGGGAGCCACATGGCTCCATAGGAACATAATGCATTGAAGTGTATGAGAGAGGCAATTGCTTATTATAGTTATACTTATGGGAATTATAAAAAAGTGTAAAAAAATCTCCCTCCCCAAAATCAAAATTAAAATACATAAACAATAAAAAAAAGAAACATCACGTGCATCGCCAGGTGCAAAACTGCCCATACTATTAAATTATAAAAATATTTATCCCATATGGAAAACAGCAAAATGGAAAAGTCGATTTGCCATTTTTTTGGCCACTTCACCTCCCACAATTTTTTTTATAAAAGGTGATGAAAAAGTCATATACACCCCAAAATGGTATCAATGAAAAGTACAGATCGCCCCGCAAAAAATCTCACTAAAAAAAGTTATAGGAGTCAGAATTTCGTGATAAAAAGAAAAAAATATTTTTTTTCAAGGTTTTTATTTTTTTCAGTATTAAAATGCAAGAACAACCATACAAATGTGGTGGAGCTGTAATCATACTGACCCGGAGAGTGAAAGTAACAGATTTTACCATATAGAGAATGCCGTAAAAACAAAACCCATAAAACTGTTATGGAATTTGCGTTTTTTCCAATTTCAACCCATTTAGATTTTTTTTCCAGCTCTCCAGTATATCATATGCAATATTAAATACTTGTATTAGAAAGAGCAACTTATCCTGCAAAAATCAAAACCTAATAAAGCTATGTGAACTGAAAATTAAAAAAGTTATGGCCCCGGTAAGATTGGGAGTGAAAAACAAAAATGGGAAAATCTCCAGGGCTGAAAGGGTTAACAGCAGCTCAGGCAAAAAAAAAAAAAAATCTACAATAAGAAAATAACAACAGTTTAGAAAAACAACAACTATGTAGTCTGAATTAGATACATTTCCTATAAGACTTACCTGGTAAGCATCTGCTCTCCTCCGACTCAATTCTCTTGGCACCTTGTAAAGCCCTGACATCACATTTCTGCTTTAAGTAGATGATAAGCTTAGAAAAAACCATAGGTGTGTGATATCAGGAGTAGTTTGCTTTTTCCATACTTGATTGGGTGGATTATGATACCGCACCATGCAAAAAGCAAGGTTCTCACAATCTGAAAGAATAAAGATGACTATTCAAATGAAATATTACTTTTATACACTCCGTCATAATAATCCATTTAATGTATGCGTCAGGAAAGGTACTTAGGGGCGGACTGACCATAGACCTTACAGGGAATTTTCCTGGTTGGCCGATGCCCAGGGGACCGCCCAAGCCCTCCTCTCTGCCTCTGTCCAGGTACATAACGATCTGATGCTCTCAGCATTAATTATGCACCTGGCCAGCAGCCGCAGGTGGCCTCCTGAATTCATCTGTGTCACCGTCACACAGTATTTTCTGCCTCACTTTGGTATTTGGTTCTGCTGGGGCAGTATTTTGTGCTGCACTACAGTATTTCTGGCTCGGCCTACTGCTGTGAATTTCTACTTATGGCTTGTACTGGTCCTGCCTACTTGTGTTGCACCACCTTATGTCAATTTGGACTCGCCTACAACTTGGTGCCACTTAGTTTTTTTCCAGAGCCACCTTAAAGGGATTGTCTTACTTCAGCAAGTGACATTTATCATGTAGAAAAAGTAAATACAAGGCACTTACTCGTGTTTTGTTATTATGCATTTTGCTTCCTTTGTTGGTGGGATTCATTTTTCTGTCACATTATACACTGCTCGTTTCCATGGTTATGACCACTAGTGTTGATCGAGCACCAAAGTGCTCCGGTGCTCGGGTGCTCAAGTAGAACACCTCGGGATTCTTGGGTCCTTTACAGACTGACAATAATATGCACAAAACCGAAGATAAAATCGATTTTAGAGGAAAAATTGTTAGGAAAAATTCTTTCCTGTATATTTACTTGTATATACAAGTGCAAGTGCTGCCAAAAATTACAAGGCACTCCGATACAACCTGTATATCACATAAAGGAGGGCCTCATTCACATTGTGGGTAAAATTGTTCAGGTAGTGGGAGTCCTACACTCAGAAAGCCTATGCACTAAGTGAAAAGGCTGCTAAAAATTACAAGGAACTGGTGACCCTCTAAAACATTAGGGACGAGGGCCTGCTGCTGATCTGACCATCTCTAACATTATGGGCGAGGGCCTGCTGCTAAGCTGACCATCTAAAACATTAGGGGCGAGGGCCTGCTGCTGATCTGACCATGGAAAAAATTATGGGCGATCTGACCATGAAAGAAATTATGGGCGAGGGCCTGCTGCTGAGCTGACCATCTAAAACATTATGAGCGAGGGCCTGCTGCTGAGCTGACCATCTAAAACATTAGGGGAATGTGCCTGCTGCCGAGCTGACCATTTAAAAAATTATGGTTGAGGGCCTGCTGCTGAGCCGAACCTCTAAAACATTAGGAGCGAGGGCAACCTAATAAGCATGTTGATATGATGGAGGAGGAGGATGAGAAAAGGTAGATTGAACCATATACCCTTTTTTGCGGTGGAAAGGGTTCATGGGAATACAGTGTATTCAATACACCATAAAAACCACATTTAAAGTGCATTTGTTATCGCAATTGATGCTATTCTCATCTTCTTTGTGTGGTGCTAAATCAATTAGAAGTATAAGTGTGCACATGCCATACTGCTTTCATAATGAGACCAGAGACACAAGTTGTTTTCATACATATTGTTCTGTCCCCACATGAAGGCGAATGAAGGTGTAACTGATAATGACCTTGTGACTGTCCTACCTTCGTATCCAAGCAGTGGAGCAGACCGGACCGGCAGATGCTCAGGTTAGATGGATCCAGACGTAGACATGAGGATGCAATCAAACGTAGGTTTATTTGATCCAGAGCAGTGACATACGGTGATGCAGTACAGGATGCAGTAGATCAGTGAAGGCGAACCTTTTACCGACCGAGCGCCCAAACTGCAACATAAACCCACTTATTTATCGCAAAGTGCCAACACAGCAATTTACCTTAATACTACAGTCCAATATAGTATATCTTCCATGTACTGTATCATTTATCTACAATAGCCTGCCTACATTCAATGCGCTGCCTGTGCTGTTCATGGTGCGCCCTGCGCTGATGAGTGACAGGAAAGTCTAATGCATATTGGTACACCATAGACTTTTTCCAGGGTGTGGGTGCCCACAAAGAGGGCTCCGAGTGCCGCCTCTGGCACCCGTGCCATAGGTTCGCCATCACTGCAGTAGATGCTGTGATGTGGATGTCTTTGCTGAGGCTAACTGCTGAGGCAACTGCTGGTCAAAAACTGATGCCTTCACAAGCCAAGATGTGAGTCTCCAGTCACAAGGAGTGCAGCACTGAAAATGGCTACAGGAAGTGACAAGGACCAAGGCTGCTAAAACCACGCCCAGCAGAGAAAAACTTTATAGACAAGAAACAAGGCGTGCAGCATACAAATTCCGGCCAGCAGATGGCAAAAGAGAACAATACATAGAAACAACATAGTGAGAAGAGATAATAATACAATGCAGGAATTAAATTTGAAAAGAACAGCACACATAGATCTTCTCATCCCCCTGACCAAGAGAACTTTATTTAAGATACATTCACTTAAATAGCAGACATGAGATCACAAAAGGGGTGTTCCTTAAGAAAAGACTATTGGCTCTTTAACTTAATAGGAGTGGTTTCAGCAACTTCAACTCTGATTTCATAGGTAGATTTGAAAAATGTTCTTGTGATGTCTTATCCTACTGCAGCTATGGATCTGGGTTCCTGTGTGTTTATGTGTGTGTGCTGTGTCCTTTTTATGTTTGGTGTGGACACTAGCATTTGAGCACGGGATCCAGTCAGTGTGTCTGTGGCAGGTAGGTGTGGAAGTGCTTTCACTCACCTGCCATATCCATAGGCTGTTTATGTTTCCCCTTCCTTGCAGTTTGGCCAATTTAGACTCCTGTTACTCCGTGTCTAGGAGGAACAGGTTGTCTTACCCAGATCCTAGCTAAGGGATCTGCTGAGGGCTAGTAGGGACCTGAGGTTCCTGAGTATGAGCCCTCCTACCATCTGGGTCGGCTCATACAGTTAGGAGTCAGGGTCAGAGTTAGGGATGCTGTAAGAGGTGACCTGCTTCCTAATTCTGTTGTCCTGGCCAAGCAGCTTCCACATACGTGTATCATCGCACGGCTGAGGGTTTCCCCCATCCTCAGCCGTGACACGGATGCATTTATCAGTTATTATGCCCCCAGCAGCACTAAATACCCGCTCTGACAAAACGCTGGCGGCAGGGCAGGCCCGCACCTCGAAATCGTAGAGGGCCAGTTTGTGTCACGTGTCCAGCTTGGACACCCAATAGTTGTAAGGCACAGAGGTATCATTGAGGACGCAGACACGGTCTGCTACGTACTCCTTCATCATCTTCCAAATTTTTTCCCTCCTTGTGACAGTAGGCCGCGCATCAGGGTGAGGGTGCTGGCAAGGTGTCATGAAACTGTCCCAGGCCTTTGAGAGTGTTGCCCTGCCTCTGTTGGAACTGCTGTGTGTTCCCCTCATCTCCCCTCCTCGGTTGCCCAAGGAACGACGTACTCTGCCGCCAGGACCTTCTGGTATTGCACCATTTTGATAGCCCTCTCCACCACAGGAATGAGAGATGAGAAGTTCTCTTTGTAGCGGCGGTCAAGAAGGGTGAACAACCAGTAATCGGTGTTGGCCAAAATGCATATAGCGCGAGGGTCATGGGAAAGGCAGCATAACATAAAGTCAGTCAGGTGTGCCAGAGTCCCAACAGACAAGATTTCGCTGTCCTCATCAGGAGGATGGCTCTCAATCTCCTCAGCTCTCTTCCTCCTCTTCGGCCCATCCACGCTGAACAGATGGAATAAACCTGCTATGGGTGCTACCCTCTGTAGCGGAGGCAACCGTCTCCTGCTCCTCCTCCTCATCATCCAATTTGCGCTGAGAAGACGAACTGAGGGTGGTCTGGCTATCACCCTGTGTACTGTCTTCCCCCATTTCCACCTCTTCCACATGCAAAGCGTCCATCTTCATTGTGAGCATTGAGCTTTTCAGTAGACACAGAAGTGGGATGGTTACGCTGATAATAGCAGCATCGCCGTTCACTGTCTGTGTTGATTCCGCAAAGTTGTGTAAAACCTCACAGAGGTCAGACATCCATGCCCACTCGTCGCTTGTGAAGAGCGGAAGCTGACTGGAAAGGCGACGACCATGTTGCAGCTGGTATTCCACTACTACCCTCTGCTGCTCACAAAGCCTGGCCAACATGTGGAACGTGGAGCTCCAGCGCATGCTCACATCGCACAACAGTCGGTGAGCTGGCAATTGCAAGAGCTGCTGCAGTGTTGTCAGACCGGCGTCAGCTGTAGATGACTTTCGTAAATGGGCACACACGCAGTGCACCATCACCAGTAGCTCAGGCAAATTGGGGTAGGTTTTGAGAAACCACTGAACCACTAAGTTTAAGACGTGGGCTAGGCATGGGATGTGTGTGAGCTTGCCGAGCTCCAAAGCTGCCACCAAGTTACGTCCATTATCAGACACAACCATGTCTGGTTGTAGGTTGAGTGGCGAGAGCCACAGTTCGGTCTGGTCCCTTATACCCTGACACAAGTCTGCCTGTGTGCTGTTTGTCACCTAAGCATATAAGTTTCAGCACGGCCTGTTTCCGCTTCACCACTGCAGTGCTACACTGCTTCGAGCTACTGACTGATGGCTGACTGGTGTTGCAAGATGACAATTCAGAGGTGGAAGTCGAGGAGAATTGGGGGTTGTAGCCACTAATGTAGGTGGTGGCAGAAATCCTGATGGAAGTAGGGCCCGCAATCCTTGGCGTTGGTAGCACCTGTACCATCCCAGGTGAGATATCGACACAATTCTAACATTTTTGGCTCTATACACGACCACTATTGATTTGAAATGAAAAAAAAAAAACAAGATGTGCTTTAACTGCAGACTGACAGCTTTAATTTGAGGGTATTTACATCCAAATCAGGTGACTGGTGCAGGAATTTAACCAAATCGAGTTGTCTCACTTCAGCAAATAGCATTTATCATGTAGGGAAAGTTAATACAAGGCACTTACTAATGTATTGTTATTACTTTTATTGCTTCTTCACATTAACAAGTGGGAGGCACATATGCAAACTGTTGTAATTCCTGCACCGTTCACCTGATTTGGATGTAAATACCCTCAAATTAAAGCTGACGGTCTGCAGTTAAAGCACATCTTGCTAGTTTCATTTCAAATTCATTGTGGTGGTGTATAGAGCCAAAAATGCTAGAATTGTGTTGATATCCCAGTATTTATGGACCTGACTGTATGTGTTAAACAGGAGATGTAGTGCAAATAATGTTGCTGTCCGCAGCGTCTACGGAAACAGTACACTGGATGTCACAGATATTTTTAGGCTGCGCAAACGTTATACAGGAGATGTAGCGCAGGTAATTTAACTGTCCACAGCGGACACCGTCTACGCAAACAGTACACTGAATGTCACAGATATTTTTAGGATTGCCACACGTTACACAGGAGATGTAGCGCAGATAATGTCGCTGTCGGCAGCAGCCAAACAATTGCAAGCTATTTAGCGCAGGTTGCGTTAAAAATATATATTGCTGCCAGATACAACAATAGTCCTTAAAAGGACTTTTGAGTCTCTAACAATTGCACTCAATTTAGCGCAGGTTGCGCTAATAATATATATTGCTGCCAGATACAACAATAATCCTTAAAAGGACTTTTGGGTCTCTACAATTGCACACAATTTAGTGCAGGTTGCGCTCAAAATATATATTGCTGCCAGACACAACAATAGTCCTTAAAAGGACTTTTGGGTCTCTAACACCAACCCTGCCTTAAAAAAAAATAAAATGCAATTCTCTACACTATCTGTCCCTTCTACAGCACAGCTCTCCCTGACTAAGACTGAGCCGAACCACGTGTCATTGGGTGCTTTATTGCACCCGATGGTGCGTTCCGGCCAGCCTAACACTGTAATGCCAGTAACCAATATGGCTACGGCATTACAGTGAGTAGCAGTAATTACTCAAACGTTTATTGGCTGCATAGCAGCCAACAAACGTGCAGGGAGGAGACTCGAGCATCACGCTCAAGCACACGCGGTATTTAGCCGAACACCGCGATGTGCCGAACATCGCGATGCTCAAGTCGAACTGGTGTTCGGCCGAGCATGCTCGCTCAGCACTAATGACCACCCTGCAATCCATTAGTGGTGGCAGTGCTTGCAGACTAAAGGAAAAAGCGCTAGTCTTTCAAGTGGCTTTTTGCTGAAGGGAGACAACCCGATTGAGTTCCCAGTCTGCCCATGATGGCACTGATGCATCCATTAAAGGGACAAATAAAATGGATGGTGCCACCAGATGGTGCCAAATGAAGGCCAAATGGGTTAATGGATTCCTGGGAGTCCATTTTATTGATGCACAGGGGCCATTCCTGGCTCATACAGTAAGTGCACGATTAAGACGCGTTGTGAAAAGACTCTGACTGCTGGCCAAGCAAGCTTGTTCGGCCAACATCTATATTTCCCAATTCCACAATAAAGATGCATTTTTTTTATTGGTGAGAGTTTAATGTGTCTCTGCTAGCAGCTCATCTCAAAGAATCAGTCATGTTAAAATCCAACATGTCCAATCTGTTGTTCCCCAACATTAGATTGTACGTCATTCCTACCACAATTGGTGGGTGTGGCCGTTTTGTCTCGTGTATGGGCACTTTAAGGCAGGAAAAAAACTCGTTCATTGCTTTTAGACAGCCCATGTGTTTGCCAATGAAAGCGCTAATGAATTTCCATTTATTTCTGGATTCTTGCTTTTATGCACAGTCCTGATTAATTCATTTTTTCAGCCAAAAATATTGAATATATGCGAGAATTAGATTACATAACTTATACAAAGATAAAATACACCATATGAAAATTCTGCAAAATATACTGGTCTAAAGGTAATCACAGATCCATTTAAAAAGCACTCAGGGCACCTACTGTGACAACCCCTGCTGCCTGCTGATTTTTTAAATTACAGTACATCGTCTCCCTACGGGTTCTTGTTCTGTGCATTTTTAACACATTAGTAACTATGTAACACAGCATAGGATACATTAAAGAGGCATTGCCCTAGGAAGCTGGAAAAAGGACTATGTGCTGTTTATGTACTCTATTATTATTGTCATATGTGTGTTGTACCGTGGAAATTACCACACAATATGGATATAATAAAATGAACATGCATCTCAATATATAAGATATATTGTCAAACTGTGTGTTTCCTTACATTGTCAGTCGCACATTTGGCCTGTAACATATTTAAAGGGGTTGTCCAGGGTTTTTTAAGTGATGGCCTATCCTCTGTGCAGCCTGTTAGCAAGTCCCCACTAGTCTCCACCTCTCCTCCATGCCGGCTGACATCTCAGCTGGCTGAAAGGGGTGATTTCTCCTGGAATACCCAATGCTGTGTAGCAGCTAGAGAATCTTGCCAGGTCTTGTTTTAAATCTGACATTTTTAGCTTTAAAACAAGACCAAGATCGAGAGAACACTTAGAAATCTGGTCATGGGTAAAAGCTGCAGCTTTCACTGAGGCTGGGTTTAGACCTGAGCGTACTGAACGTACGCTCTGTATGCGAGATTGTACGGGCGTTTGCAATCGCGCATACAGAGACAAGCGAACGCCCATTTTCGCGCGTTCCCGCTGAAGTCTATGTACGGGAACGCGCGACAAGACGCCCCAAAGAAGCTCCTGTACTTCTTGGGGCGTCGGGCGTTTTACAGCGCGATCGTACGCGCTGTAAAACGCTCAGGTGAGAACCATTCCCATAGGGAATCATTGGTTCTTGCCTGTTGAGCGTTTTACAGCGCGTAGGAACGCGCTGTAAAACGCTCAGGTCTGAACCCAACCTGAGACCCACTTCTTAGGGCTCTAACTTGAAATCTAATGTGGTTAGCACCACGTTCCTAGGCTAGATTTACAACTGAGATTGTCAGCTCTTACACAGCCTGAAATCAGAATCAATGGACGTACGAGATACCTCCTTTGCACTCTGCAATGGGGATTGTGCTCTGTGTGTGTGGAAAGGGAGACTGTCCTATTATCAGCTGTTGGGGTGGGGTCTGTAATAGATGGTTCCTGGTCATGCTGACTGCATATTAGCTTTGTGCTCAGTCAGCCAGACGGGATTGTGGACACACTGAGGCTGCTTTCACACTAGCGTTCGTCGGTCCGCTCGTGAGCTCCGTTTGAAGGAGCTCACGAGCGGACCCGAACGCAGCCGTCCAGCCCTGATGCAGTCTGAATGGAGCGGATCCGCTCAGACTGCATCAGTCTGGCGGCGTTCAGCCTCCGCTCCGCTCGCCTCCGCACGGACCGGCGGACAGCTGAACGCTGCTTGCAGCGTTCGGGTGTCCGCCTGGCCGTGCGGAGGCGTGCGGATCCGTTCAGACTTACAATGTAAGTCAATGGGAACGGATCCGCTTGAAGATGTCACCATATGGCTCAATCTTCAAGCGGATCCGTCCCCCATTGACTTTACATTGAAAGTCTGAACGGATCCGCGCAGGCTACTTGCGCACTTGCGAATTTTTTTAAAGTTATTAATGCAGACGGATCCGTACTGAACGGAGCCTCCGTCTGCATTAATATGATCGGATCCGTTCAGAACGGATCCGATCAAGCGCAAGTGTGAAAGTAGCCTGACCTGTAGTTGCAGCTCTGTAGTTGATTGAGCAAAAGCACTAAATCACTCCTTTGCTGTTTCTCAATCAGTTACCAGATTCTGTAGCCACGAGTCTATCTGTCCACCATCTTGTAAGTCTTAATGACCACATAGTTTATGTCCAGGCAGCATGACCAGGTCCAATAATGTTTTTATTTATTTTTGGTTTTTCTGGAAAGCCTCTTTAAGTTGTGTTTTATTGTACTGTACACCGGCTGCATGTACACCTGCACTTGCTGCCACTAGATGCCACTAGATGTCGTACCACAGACTATATATAGAGGCTGCAAACAGAAAGAAGTCAGTGTGTGGCTGATGCCACAGTGAATACGTTTGGAGTCTAGCAAGAGAGGGGACGAGTGGGACAGTAGTGGTAACCTCCTGGTTGCATGTAGGTGAACCTACCAAAGGTTCCATTGTTAGGCTGTTAGGGTTAATCAGCTATTAAAAGACTACTGTCTTGAGACTGCTCAAGACTTGTTATTCTGTTGGGCCCTGAGGATCTGATTGCCAGGGGTGTAACAACTGGAACCCCCACTGATTGCAAGAACAGGGAAATCCTATGCACCCCTATGAATGGAGCAGCAGGTGAAACGTTTGTGCTGTCGAGTCATTCATTCTCTATGGCACTTCTGTTCCATAGAGAATAAATGGAGTTAAAGGATGTGCTTGATCTGCTCTATTCATATGGGCGCACGGAATCCATATTTTCTGATCGGGCACCCACGACCAGATGCTTATTCCCTATGCCCACATAAAGCTGTAAGTATTATTTACCACTTTGGAGTAATGAAGCTAAATCATCTAGTTGACCCACCTGTATATAAATGTACACCGCCACATCCCTGCTCTCTTCTCTCCATATTGGTCAGTCTTGTGTGTAGGTTAGTCCCATACACACCTCTGTGTTTGCTATTCTTTCTTGCGATTAGTATAAAAGCTGAGGCTCTCCTACCCTGGCGGAGGAACACTCACAAGACAGCCCACACACAACGTGGCAGCTAGCAACCCAAACCACTTCTTCCATGGTTTCGTTTCTCATTGTTCAAGCTAAGACTAAACTGTAAATGGCCCCAAAATGTCCATTCATTTTGCCTAATATTCTTTATCTTCTGTGCTGTCTCTTTTAAACATGCTTTTTATATTTCAAAGATTCATGTTATACTATCATCTTCATATTAGAAATATCCCCCACGTATTATTAGATTCAAATCCGCTAAAGGACAAGGTTCAGTGCGCATTAAAATCTATGTGTGAAGACTACACTGAATTCTTTTTTTTAACAAAAAAAAAGACAAAAAACTACAAATCTCTTAATAATTGCAGTAACACTGACAGTACTGAAATCATCCAAAATCTGCTAGAAAGCCAGTCAAACATAGAAAAACACGGACAGCAGTTTCTAAATGCAACAAGGATATTGCTTGGTTGGCTTATTTCACTCAAAGAAATTCTCTGCCTAAGAGCTCATGCTCATGGTTGTTGTCTGCAATCTGGAAGGAGTGGTACGGAATGGAGGCACGGAACCTCTACAGAGTGCTTCCGTGGGGTTTATCTCTGTACCTGATTACCGCAAAAAAAAATAGAACATGTTAAATTTTTTTGGGTGTGGACGGATCATGGACCCATTCAAGTTGAATGAGTCTGGATCCGTCTGCAGCAACTGCATGAGCGCAAAATGCAGTCCCCAATCCACTGAACGGACAGGAAACGGCCGTGTGCATGAACCCTAAGGCTACATTCACATATGCGATGTGAACTCCAGACGGATTTGACAGAGGAACATACTGCCGGACAGGGCCGTCGTTAATATTGATTGGACCCTGGGCAAGAATTTACTTGGGCCCCCTAGATCCTGCCTTCCCACACCCTAGCATGCAATCACGCTCACCACCACAAGACACACACAAAAAATAATAATCCACACACCTCGTAGAGTAGACTATCACCATAGACTATCATTATAAACATTGTCGCGTGACATTGGTGCGACAAAATGTCACACCATTATCCAGGATACAAAGGTGCTGCTCATCCTGGTACATGTAGAGGGCCGTACACAGTATACAGGAGAGTAACAGGAGCCACTATCAGTCAGGATGTATGATATCTGTGATCTTCACTTTTAACCCCATCACTGCCCTAGACCTCCAGTGATTTAACTATTCACCCTTTCAGGGCCCTATGTGTTTCCATCAGCATCATGGCATTTAAATGGAGATTCTATTTAAGCTCTTCCAAGCCACGGTTGTCCTGAGGATCGGTGATAAACGCCTGTAGCTGGGAAACACCATAAACCCATAGTCTAGATCAATAGGGATGGTGGCAGCCAGTATAGCATGTGAACACGGTATGGAATGGAGACAGTAATATGTGGGTATTATATAGCAGCATTATGTACCTACTATGTGGCAGTATTATGTTTGTGTTATAAATATGGCAGTATTATGTGAACACGTCTGTATGGGGTTATATGTGGACATTGTGCAGCAGTAGTGTATGGTGGCTATTCGGCAGTATTATGGGTGGGTGCGGCGTACACAAGGGCAGGGGTCGGGGAGGTCGGGAGGAGGAGGAGCAAGTAAGAGCAAGTAAGTCCTTCATTATGCAAGCCATGCCGCTCACATAGTGAAGGATAGGATCGGGAGTCGGGACACGGAGCTGCCTTGGGCCCCCAGGAGCAACTGGGCACGGGGCAGCTGCCACTTTTGCCCTGCGTTAAAGACGGTCCTGCTACCAGAGTTCACTGTAGCCAGATAGGACCACGCACCACTACAATGGGATCCAACGGGGATCTGGACGCTTTCCGGCATAAATGCCAGCTTTAAGCTGGATACCGCGACAGTCTGTTCCTCTGCTGGACCAGGCTGCCGGAGTTTACATTGCAGATGTAAACACAGCCTAAATCTATTTTAGAAAAATCTGATTAATAACATGGAGTGAGATGAGAAATGTCACAGAGTCTCTCAGACCTTAAAAACCGAATAGATGAGATTGATCTGTTTCTAGGGATGCACTGAGCCCTTTACATACTGTAGACTCTTTACTAGTTTATCAGATATTGAGGCCATTTTATAATCCACGATGACTGGCCAGAAGATCCACACATGTGACATGTATATGCTGTAACAGAGACACTGTCTCAGACTCTGACTCTTTTAAAGATGTATAGCATATCTGGCTGTGCCTCTCAGTATGGGTCCTTTAACATGGGAAGGTGAATTGCCTGAACGGACACTGATTGACGATATAAAGGAAGTCAACCAGTGCTCGTATTTACTTCCATTTCCATAGGGCAATTATGATTTTTGCGATCAGTCATTCAAACCCCACCTCATAGCATTACATTATTGTTGGATGTTTGTAAGGACATTTGTTAGCCAATGATTGGCCCATGTAAAGGGATCCTCAAGAGCTTTGCAAGTGATTTTTTTTTTAAACAGGTTCGGCAGTGTTGACCCACCTTAGCCAATGACTAATATCTAACTATATTTCCTTGAGTGTGAAGATCTGGACCTGGAAGTGGAGAACAGTTGGGACCAGTGCAGCTTTGGAACAGCAGTCGTGGGGGGTTCTATGAAGGTCGGTATTGATTTTTTAACCTATTCTGCCTCTTGATTTTTCTTACCTATAACCCTGGAAACCCAGTTAAGAGACCATGAAATAACAATTCTGAAGCACCTATTCTTATAACTATATGACTATATAATTCCTTTATTATTCCTTCCAGAAAGAGTCAGCAATAAAAGTCCAACTGGGGGTTACCAGCTGAGGGTGTGTCTTTGCACAGACTGACACTACCCAATCAGTGCTGCCAGGGTCAGACTGCGCAGGGGCACCACCCAACTGGTAACATCCAGTTGGGCCTTTATTGCATACTGCTTGTGCAGTACCCCAGACCAGGGAGTATCTGCAAATGTTTTGATATGTAATGTTGGACTATATATTGTCATGTTAATATATTATGCCTAACATACCCATGTATGGATGACATAACCATGGTTAATAATCCTTGCTCAGGAGGTTGGGTGAGGATTCAGGATCTGCCCCCAACTCTTTCTCCTTAGGCCTGGAAAGCTTCAGATCTCTGTGAGAATTACTGCAAGGTCAACAGAAAGAGGGAAGGAGAAAGACAAAGGTCAGAACTGGAGAACTTAGATTCAAAGCATTGGAGTCAGCAAAACCTGCTACTACAGCCATTCAGACTTTGCTAACATAAAATCATAAAATAAGCTAAAATAAATATTAAAAATAACATGCAATCACTGTCCATTATTATTATTTGTAGTAATATTTTTTATTTTATGATTTTATGTAACATTTAGTGGATTTAATGTCATTTTAGAATTACATTTGGTAAATTACACTGAGAGCCAGTCATGTGTGTAAAATTGTAACTTGTTGTTAGGGGTTATATAGCAGACTGTGCATTTGTGTTCCCTGTAACAGTCTTTGGTGAGCGTCCTTATAATATCTGTTATATTTGTACGGATGACTGTGTAGGTGATGATCTTGTATATGCTCACACACTCTTCTAAATACTTCACTGTCCAATGCAGTTATGAGTCCTAATGATAAACCCTTTTCCACCGATGACCTTACATCATACCAGTCATTTCAAGACCAATATTACTATCTATGATAATTTATGACTGAGATTCAGAATGCATTAATGGCTTCAAATAAAGCCCTACAGAACATATGAGCTTTCTCTTCTATTCTAGGAATAAGATCACCTACATGCACCGTCAGTGGAGGGGTTATTAAGCTGATATGCTGCATTATGGCGATGATCTAAACAATCTGCAGAGGTTCCTTTCATGTAGAGGATTGGAGAGGGGGGTTGTCGTAGGTAATTTACTCTTATTGCTCATAGGACTGGATACGGTATTATAAAAGAAATGTCCTGAGGCACCTCCTGCCTGTGCTAGAAGATACTTTACGCGGAGCAGGCTTTTTCTACTGTGCATAAGACCAGTAAATGCATCTTGCTCATCATAAAGATTATTGAAGCATTTAGGATTTGCATCAGAATATTTTGGGAAATGTATCATCTCCCTGCATCTGATTTATAGTGTAAAAAGTTGCAAATATCGTGTTTGTGACTTTTTAGACGCCATTTTAACAAAATATTATAACAGGTAAAGCTGCCGTAGATTTCTGTTTAGGTGCATCCACCAGCAGCGAAGTGCCAGTCATTATAAATCTCCTTCATTGTGTCTACATCATTTATAGTTTGTGCCAAATGTATGATTTGGATTGTTAAATATGTTTAAGGGCTCATGCACAACAATGTATGCCGGCTGGACCCGTATTGTGCCCCGCAAACAGCGGCCCGTTCACTTGAATTGGTCCGCAATCAGGAAGATGCATGTAGAATGGAGGTACTACTTTTTTGCGGTGCGGACCATTGGATGCAGATCACAGACTCCATTCAAGTGAATGGGTCCGGGTCTGCAGGCGGTGGGCACACAGTCGGCATTTTGCGATCCACAGCGCTGGCTAGGCCAGCACATGTTCGCCTACATGAGCCCGAAATCTTTGACGCTGTTTTATAAAGTGTTAAAGGGAGGATACAAGACAATGGTCTATAGGGCTTTATACTGTCGGAATATTATACCACTTTTTATTCACTGTTTGTAGTGCATTTTATATTTCCCTATTGACTTGAAGTTAACATTGGCGAACGATGGGGGTCATTTAGAAATCTGGCGTATTTCAGGCGCAGATGGAGGTTAGTTGCGCTGATATCTGCGGGAAGGGGATGGGCCGGCAGGCCTGTCTCATTTACCATTTTCTACTCCTGTTTCAAGTGTAGAAAATGGTCTAAATGTAAGACAGCTCGGAGGCCGGCGTCTCTTCATAACTTTGGCGGATCCACCAACAGTTACATTTATTAAGACGCAGGTCTTAATAAATGTGCTCCAATATTTTAAAAAACTAAAATGCAAAACAAGACACAAAAAAAATTATTTTTCAAAAAATGTTATGTGCTAAACCACAGTTATAGTGACAAATATTAATGTGTATAAAAAGTTTGTTGCTCATCGTAAACATCATATTTTTCACTTTATTTATGCTATAACTAGAATAAATACACTGATTACTCTCCTCCAGTGAACTCCTATTGCAACAGATACATTTCTGAGTATATAATTATCCTTTATGCTTTATTCTCTGTTGTTTTATGCTGCTAAGCAATTAAAATGTGTCATCAGAAAATGATCTATTGTTTAAATCATGCCTTTATGTTAAACATTTTTTTTAAGTATTTTTGGTGATCTTACCTTTAATTTTCCAGATTAGTATCTGTATTTAAAAAAAATATACATTTCTGCAGTTTTTACTCTGGTCACTAGGCCTAAAAATCAGTGCCACTTCTTGGTCTGTACAGATCCCTTTACTGCATTTATCTGCTAATCAGCATGAGTGAGACAGGACTTAAAAGGGTTGTCTCACCTACAGCTTTGAACATTTCCCTGCTTGTCTCTAGGTGCTATTACAAGAGCTGTAGGGGGCGGTGCCTCTTTGTTTGACTGATGGTACAGGTATGTGGTGCTGGGATAATGCAATCCTGCCTCTTGTCTGTGCTTGCATGCTCCCGAGGCTGCATTAGCTTTTTGCAGATTGTGACAACCAAAGGTAAGTAGTTGCCATGATCTGTTTGCAGTTTTTGTTTTGCATGGCAGCGGTTGCCGTAACCCCTAGAGACAAGCAGTTTCTAAAAAAGAACAAAATGAACAATACCAAGCACTAGAGGCATTATTGATATAGAATGTACTTTGGTAAGTCACTTATATTACGTTTTACACAACATGCATACCAAATGTTGAGGTGAGACAACCCCTTTAAAGAGAGACACTAGAAAGACTGCACAGAGATTTATAACTCAGGACAAGTGCTAAATTCACAACCAATACAGGTCAGTACCTCTCTGTTATGTCCTTCATGATCTTGAATGAGTAAGAGAAGCTGAGGAAGCTACTTCTCCTCTACTTTCTGTGTGCAGTGGATGGCATTTAGTCTCCACCCACCATGTCTGAGAGAATTGCAATCCAGATGTTCACCATGTACAGAGGAAAACTGCTAAAAAAAATGCTAGATACAAGTTATATAGTGTTATATAGGGGTCAGAAATAGTGTTATCCCTCCTGTTACACACACTGTACTGTTGAATAATGCAGACTGTTGAGGGAAGTGTCATATTTAAATATATATGTATATATGCCTTGACATATATACATATATATTAGCCCTTGTCCATGGGCTCGTCCGGGTGGGATCTGTGGATATGCACGGAGATGTATATAGGCCCCTTTTCGGCCTGCATCTCCGTGTATATGTATAGATACAGGTATGGATGGGCTTAATATTTGTGCCCTGTGTATAGCTGTATATTCATGGATGTGCCCCAAACATCAATGAATATACACATATGTATTTAGATAAATATATATATACAGATATAGATATATATGTGTATGGATGTGCCCCAAGCATCCATACACATATAGTATCAGACAATATGTGACCCCCCCCCCTCCTCCTGCATCCCTGCAGGGGATGAGGAAGGTCACCAGCTGGCTGGACAATCATGTCCAGCCTCTGGTGACATCAAAAGGCATGGGATCAATAGAGATCCGATGCCTTTTGGTATTTAACTATCCCCAGCTGCTGGGGATAGTTAACATAACAGAGAGAGGGAAACAAACATCCCTCCCTCTGTTATCTGCATACCTCCGGCGCAATAATTATCGCACCGCGAGGTATGCAGGGGACTACAGGCGGAGGATCAAAGGAATCCTCCGCCTAGAAGCGCGCTCTGGGAGGCGCGGGCCGGCGCGGTGACGTCATATCACCGCGCCGGCCCACGTGTTCGGGCCGACGGCACGCATGCGCGCCGCGGGACGGGCGGCCTCGGGAGCGAGCGCTGCTGGACTTAAATAGTCCAGCAGCGCTACGCTGGGGCAGTCAGGACGACCACCCCAGCAGGAGAATCATCCCCGGACAAACGAGCCCCCCCTGGACAACGAGCAGGAAACCATAAGTATCAACCTACCCCCCTATACCACCAACGCTACCCCCCTATACCACCAACGATATATAGATCCTCCTATACCCTATCTACCCCCCTATACCACCAACGATATATACCCTCCTATACCCTATCTACCCCCCTATACCACCAACGACACTCCTATACCCTAACTATACACCCTCCTATACCCTCCCTCCTATACCCTATCTACCCCCCTATACCACCAACGACACCCTCCTATACCCTATTTACCCCCCTATACACCCTCATAACCCTCCCTTGGTTCCCCTATTCCCCTCATACCTTTACTGCCCCCATACAATACCTTCATCCCCTGTATCCCTGGTTACCCTTACCTTCCCCTGTCCCAAGACCTGATATCCCCTGCGTTCATACCCCTTGTACCCCGTAGGGACAGTGATTAGTAAGGCGGGTTGGTTTCTGATATTTGTGTGTATGAATACTATGTGGGGTGGAATTTGGGATTGTGCTGTATAGTTAGAACCGTGTTAGTATATTGTATTAGTGTGTGTATTCATATTGTAGTGCGCTGTTATAACGATATATATCTATCCCCTTGTTATAGATATATATAGTTATAAACATAATAATACCTCTATTATTGTAAAGTATTGCCGCAATAGAGGTAGTATATTATTGGCATTGTGTTACTAGTGTATAATTAATAAATACGTTGTCATTCACACCTATTGTGTAACGTGTGATTACTAGAGGTAGTCAGTAAGGCGCATGCAGTAAGTGTAGTTGGTGATTAGACTAAGGTAATCAGCAGTAAATTGTTGTTCATTTAAGGCATAAATAGGCGGAGTCATCACCAGACGATTACGCCTATTTATGAATATTAATTATTGAGATTTGCATAAATATCAATAATTAATACCCCCTTTAACATTGGCGAGCCAGGCCCACTGCTGTGGGTTTGTATCTGTGGTTGGTTTTGGAACGGAAAAATCGCTTACGCTGTAAACTAATCAGGTGGGAAGGACGCGGTCAGTGGATTCTGAGCGTCCATAGCCTGAAGGTTCGGACAGGTAGAGCGGGTTTTTCTCGATCAGAACCGGACACAGAGCAAACTCTACAGCAGAGAATCTAAAATCTTTCCTGATCTTTGTATACTAATATTTTCTGATTCCCTTACACGCCAACTGGAGAGAAGTCATCACATACACCACTGAAGAGAGAACCATCATCATTGAAACAGAAGTCGTCTGGCTGGTCGGGAGAAGGCGTTCCGAATATTGAAGGACCTCCTCCACGCAGCAACACAGTATCAACGACACCAATGAAGATGGCCTCTCGTCAAAAAGTGAGTATGAACTTCACCACACTACAACACCTCAGCAAACATAGCACATACAACCCCATCATCCCCACCACTTACAAATCCACTGAGCTGCTATGGTCCACTTTATTGGACCAGGCGTACGCTCACGATAAACTGTGCATTAATCGTAGTGTGTTCAAAAAAACAAAAAAATGACTCCAAATGTTAGCCAAATTGGTTCATACCTTTGAGGATATCATTTGGAAGCCAGAACATCTAGAAACGCTTAACAGCACAACAAAGGCAGAGGAGGTTTCCAACATGGCAAACTTTCACTGCAATTGTTGTGTTGAAAACATTAAACAGTTGCACACATTACAAACACAACTACAAGAGAAGTCCCAGTGTACGGCCGAGAGGGGCAGGGAGATTTGTGTGTTAGAGTCTAGACTCTCGGACAAGGAGAGTTTCTACTCTGACATGGACAAGGAACTGCTCAGACTGTACACTGAGATAAATCAGTTCAGGAACAATACGGTATCTATGGATAGCATGATTGTTCAACTTCGAGAGGACCTGGCTGCAAAAACGCAAACCATTGCGGATTTGCAGCAGGTCATCTCGAATCTGTCACGGCCTGGTGCTAACAGCATGGTGCCCACGAAACAGGTTTGTGTTTCGGGAACGGCACATGGGGAGACAGCGGCGACAGCGCCAATATCTTCCACGGATCAAACACCCGAGGCAGTAGACACCAGGGGACATGTGGAACGGACGCTACCTTTTACCCAAACACCCAGGGACAATAGGGGTAGCAACCGATTCCAGGAACAGGACAACGATTGGAGAGAGGAAAGTGGTTGGCCATTTACCACTTCCAATCCGCCAACGCGTCCGGAAAGACAGGAAGATTTTTACCCTAACCATTCCAGTATGGAAAGGATAAACTTCCTGTTACGGATTTGCAAGGAGATCCCAAAATATGATCCCATTGTAGATCCGTTTACTTCATGTGATATTTTCGAGGGTCACTGTAACAAGTATTCAGTGGCTCACGAATATCGCATGGAGTTATTCAAGTTATGGTTACCTACACACCTAAACCAAAGGTATGAGGTAACGGGGAGGACACAACCCATGAATGGACAGTTTTATGACAAGGAGGAACGTCTCTCCATACTCATGAGACTGGCAACGGGCCATTGGGACGTCACTCCAGATATCCTGTCCAAGTTCAAACCCACTATACATGACGAACCTTTGTCTATGTGTAGTCGGTTTGAAGCCATGTATAGAAGGGTTACAAAGGATCACGGTGTCGGAATTCCACAGGGTATGATACGTATGTTTGTGGAGAAATTCCCATACCTTGATACTGCAATCCGGTTGAGCGCAGCCAGGGAACCATCCCTCACGGATGCTGCTATGATTATTGAGCAGTGCAGACAGGATACACTACTCAATAAGAAATTCGTCAAAGTGACGGAGCGTGCGCCTGTACCTGATATATCTCAAGATCATCGGGTACAGCACACAAAGGGTAATTCAACTATTCACCCCACGGCCCCGCCACTGGAAAGGATGGGAAGCATTCGATGCTTTCTATGTTTACAATACGGGCACATAAAGAGGAATTGTCCACAATGGTCACGTAATAACCGGACAAATTCTGAGAAAACGGGCAATAATAACGGTTTCAAGATGAAACCTAATTATGCCAAACCAGTGGGGGAATATCTGGGACATTCACAGGTCCAGACACCAAAACGTGTGGCGGTTGTGAATGACCCAGCGCGTTCGGTAAGGAGTGTGGAATCCCTGGAATCCACACTAAGGGTCCATAACAAGAACCCACAAGTGGCAGTATGTACCTCACAGGTACCTACTGGGAGTCTGGTAGAAATTGATTGAAGATCAGGGATCCCTAAAGAACTGGCGCCAGTATGTCCTATCATACTGGATTCTTCAGGGAGACCCCACATAAAAGCCAAGATCAAAAATCAGGACGCCGAAATCATGCTTGACACTGGTGCGGAAATTTCCATTACCAATGTAAAACATGATTTGCATCCTAACAGCCCTCAGTGTGTGGTGATCGGATTTGATCACCAACAAGGGGGGGTGAAGGCCCACAGAATAGAAGAAGTAATTGTCCAGATTACCACTCACACGACCCTTAGGATCCCCATGTGGTATTACCCCGGTTCTGACAACATTATTGGAACTGACGTAATGACACAAAATGGGTGGATCCTAGATCTGGCAAATAGTATCGTATGGAAGGGTCCCAGACAATCCAAGGTGTTTGTCATCCAGCGCCAGTTTCTGGGACCACCATTGCCAACAGTAGATGACTCTACGGAAGTACTTGAACACAAATGGCCTGAGATCTCGCATAATCCAGATCTTGAGCCTATTGTGTATGAGTACCCCGATCTGTGGGCCCAGGGAAAAAACGATTGCGGTAGACTGATTGGAGTTCAGGTGGATATACAAGGTCCCGACCCTCCACCTCAACGCCAATACCGCTTTCCGCCAGAAGCCACCCATTCGATTTTGGACACCATCCAAGAATTGAAAACTAGGGGGGTGGTCATAGAGGGCAATTCTAAATGCAACAATGCCCTCTGGCCAGTAAAGAAAAAGGACACCAATGCATGGAGGCTCACCATAGATCTCCGGGTCCTCAACAAATACACCCCAATATCCGCTCCAGTGGTGGCACAGACTCCCGACATCATGGCCAGAATAAGCGGCAAAAGTCGCATATTCTCAACCATAGATGTTGCCAATGGGTTCTTCTCAATTGAACTCACTGAAAACTGTAGGTACAAATTTGCCTTTACAGTAGGGGACAAACAGTACATGTTCGGTGTACTCCCCCAGGGATTTCACAGTAGTCCCACGTATTTTCACCAGGCATTGGCGGCCGTTCTGAGTGTATTTTCACGGCCAGAATGCCTTCTGCAATACGTAGATGACCTGCTCTTACAAACAGAAACCATAGAAGAACACTTGGTTCTGTTAAAAGAGCTATTGGGACTCCTGGCCAAGTCAGGACTCAAGCTGAGTCCCCACAAGGCAAATTTGGCCAGAACGGAGGTGACTTTTCTTGGAGTCCAAATTTCTTTTGGAGCCAAAGGAATCATGGCAGCCAGAGTGGAAGCCATGGTAAAGTTACCTACGCCGGGCACTCTACAGGATTTAAGAAAATTCCTGGGAGTTGCTAATTTCATGAGGGAGTTCATAGAGGATTTTGCTGCCAAAGCAAAACCCCTCTATGAACTCCTCAGAGGAGAAGACCCTTCAATCAAAGGCTGGTCTGATACACAGGAAGAGGCCTTTTCTACTTTGAAAAGGGACCTCTCCTCTGCCCCTGTATTGGCTACCCCCCATCCTGAAGGGGAAATAGCCATACAGGCGCATGCAGGGACGGAGTCTATCTCAGCGGTCCTCCTACAGCAGATAGGGTATGACACTAGACCGCTGGGATACTTCTCCAGGTTACTTTCGCCTGTTGAACGAGGGTTCGATGAGTGTGCCAAACAACTGGCAGCCATACACTATGCCGTCAAAACCACTGAGCATATTGTAGGCTTCAGGCCCCTCACTTTGCAGACTCCACACTCTCCATTGGCCCTCCTGCTCCGTGATACACTCCCTGGAGTCTCCCAACAGAGATTCGGGAGATGGATTATGGATCTCAGTGGCCGGAGTCTGCAGGTGAACCACAAAGCCAAGTATGTTCTGTCCCAGTTACTGAACCTAACTGGCACCGAACATGACTGTGGCCAACCAGCGCATATCAACGCGCCACAAATTTTCAGGACCGATAAACATCCAGAAGACAGAGTCATCTTCGTTGATGGCTCTCGATTTTTCATGGATGGGACCTATGTCACAGGTTTTGCTGTGCTGGATGAGACCACAGGTACCCAGAATCTTGTCAAGTTACCGGGTCACATGTCGGCACACCGGGCGGAACTGGAGGCGGTCAAGGAAGCCTTGCTTCTTCAACCCCCAGGGAAACGAACTATATATAGCGACAGTTCATATGTAGTTCGCTCTCTCACCCTGCACCTGGACACGTGGAAAAGACGAGGATTTGTGGATAGCCAAAACAAACCTCTGGCGCATTTGTCGGTCCTGAAAGAACTTTGGGAATGGGGCATGGCACACCCGGCGGAAGCAGCCATCATAAAAATCCCTGCGCATCAGAAAGGGGATGAGCCTTTGACGCTAGGTAACAACAAGGCGGATGAATTGGCCAAACTAGCGGCAGTGTCTGGGATCCTTCAGGAAACAGACACTGAGCCGCTACCGGCCTACCAGATTGCAGTTCGTACCAACCTGAGTAAGGGCCCGGTGTCATTTGAGGAGGAACAAGCAAAAGACCCTCTTCTAATGACACACCTCACATCTCCACAGCATCCCTGGTCAAGACGGCAAGGGATCCTGTGTTATGATGCCGGTACACAACAGCTTCCTCTTCCCGTGGTTCCACAGCATCTGCAAGCAGAACTGACCAGATTGAACCACCAACTGTTTGGACACCTGGGCCGGGATAAACTCTTGTCTCTCCTGAGAGACAAATTATACTGGCCGGGAATGTCCAACACGCTAGAGGAAGTAACACAACAGTGCCTGGTATGTGCTCAGGTTAACCCAAGGGCGTCAGCCCTGAAGCCGGTGTTGCAGCGAGTTCCTCCTGCAGATGGTCCATGGTCCGCACTACAAATAGATTTTATAGGACCTTTACCAACAGGAAGTCGTAACTATCGTTACGCACTGGTGGTAGTGGATGTTTTCTCTAAATGGGTAGAAGCCATCCCCACGGTCAACGATTCGGCTACAACCACTGCCCGTGTTCTCTGGGAACAGGTTCTGTCACGATGGGGTATTCCCAGATTGATAGAGTCAGACAGAGGGACCCATTTCACGGGTAAGGTAATGAAAGCGCTTTGTGGTCTTTTAGACATAAAGCAAAGGTTTCATGTGCCTTACCACCCTCAGTCAGCGGGCATCGTGGAGCGGATGAACCGGACCATAAAAACACGACTTTCTAAAGCACTACTGGAGAAAGGTTCCTCATGGGTAACCTATCTGCCAGCCGTGCTCATGGGAATCCGAGCTACCGAGGCTACCAGTACCGGTATCACCCCGTTCGAACTAATGACCGGACGCAAAATGCCCTTATGCCTGCCCAATGAACCCCTGGTGTCAGAACCAGTGAAGAACGCCATCGCCAGAGACCTGTTTCTCCAACAGGTACAACTAAACCTGAAGGAGTTATTGCCTCATGCAGCAATACGGCTACACAGACCGTATCTACAGGGGGAAACACCAATGCCCTCTGTAGGAGAGCTGGTGATGGTGAAAATCTTCCGTCGGGCCGGTCCCTGGGATGCAAACTGGGAAGGACCCTATCAGGTCCTTGAAGTAATGGGTGACACCATGCTAAAGGTGCAAAGGCCGATGACAACCAAGAAAAAGTCACGTAGGCGACAGGGAGTTTTATGGATCCATATCGACCAGGCCAAGGCCACCCGAGCCTCCCCAATACAATAACATAACCCTCACACAGTTGGGTAAACGGGGGGGGGGGGGTTTGGTGGGTCGAGGGTGGATCCATGAAACTAATTACATACACATTGAATTAACAGATCACGGGAGGGAGACTCACCAAGGTTACGACTAGCCTGAAAAGATATAGAAATCCTCTGAACATGGCATATCCCCAACTTGTGGCACTGGTGGTAAGCATGATGATGGCGGGCTCAACCTCTTCGGGGGAGGGCCTGGGAGTTAATAATGATATGGCTGACATATCTATGAATAAACCCGGCCTTTTAATGGTGGAATGTTTGGAGGGCAAAATCCTGAAACCATACGAGAACTTTTCCTTTACACCAGGACAGTGGTATCTGTATGGTTTCCAGAGGGAGAGTTTTGCTCAAGGTGTAATTCAACATTATACCCCTGTGGAGAATGTGTCTGCCATACAACATGATTTACATGCCCTCTGCCTCAAAGAATTCAGACATTTTCGGGACTCTGACCCTACTCCTATGAGTTCCTTAAGATGGGTGTCTAGGGACCCTCACTTACACCCTTACAAACAAGTGGAAGCCAACACTACCACAGTGTTGTGTACCAAGGAGGGGGTTCTGAGCCCCGAGGATGTCACGGGTGCAGAATATAGTGGCTGGTATATCCTTAAAGCTACCTTCATAAGGAGGGATAGCCAAGATGGGCTGAGGGTAAGGACATATTTTGACAGACCCATTCCGATAAAGGGCACCCTAAAAGCTTATTGTATGTTAAGAGATTCCCAGATGATTATCACTAGGGAATCCAGTTATGTTCAGGGACATGTGTCCACAGATTACATACGAACCAGTATAATGATGCTAAAGTTAAACTGCAGTAACTCTGGCCAGGTCCTATGGAATGACCAGAGTGGTCCGGTAAAACTGGAAGGCTTTTACCGAGCCACCATTTTAAAAGTACGGACAGATGCCAAGGATCTCAGGTATGCTCAGTTAAGGGGATCTCCATCCATACGGTCTTTTATGATCACCATCATGAGAGACAAGTGTGTTCAGGAGGTGACTGGATATTATTTCATCACCTATGCCCACTGGGAACAAGATACCCAGATGGTAACCTTGGACACTAATCCCTGGAGATGGGATTTGGTGTGCAATGGAGTGGATACCCCTACAGTGGATGTATGGATGGACGGTACCCCTATGAATGAGGAATACCGGGGGAGGTATGTGTCTTCCGATTGGAAAGACCCCAGTGGCAGGGATATTAACTTTGACATCAATATAGATGGTTCGTTTAGATGGCCTTTTTGCGAGGCAGTAGATGAAGGGTGCTGGACCTTTACACAATGGGTCTATCTGTCTAAATCCAAACCCGTAGGAAAACTAGTGCTACAGGTTGGAGAAAGTGACCAATGGTATCCGTTCAAAGGTAGAGGGCAAGTTTGTGTAACCGTGGTGAGGATCCCCTATGAAGCAACAGGTCTCCAACCTGTAAAAATGCATTTAGACTCTTGCAACGCCCCTATCCATCAATTGGCAGATCCTATAGCTCCTCAACTGTCATCCCCATGGAAGATCATCACGGGGACAAAATTCGTCCTTTTTACTTGGAGAATTTCCGTAGATGACTTCCGAGTCGACCAATGGGATCACAGATGTGGGGAGTTTGTGAGGAACCAAATTGACATGATAAGAGGTTGGATAGAGGCGGGGCAAGAGGTAAGAAAAGATGATCTCATACACAGGAATCAAAGGGGAAGAAGAGATCTGATAGCCATGGGACTAGGCGGAGGTGCATTTGGAGTGGGCGCCCTGAACACTATGGATGTGGAAGTCTTGAGAGGTAAACTTGGGGATGTTGCGCGACACGCCGGAGAAGGATTCGAGACCCAGCTTGATGTAAACCACGTCTTAGAGGGTTTGCAGCATTCGCACATAGATGCCACTACCTCTCTATCTTCTGCTTTACGAGAGAAGTTTAGAAGGTTAGTTGTGGGTCTCTTGGAAGAACAGGATAGAGCTCAGCTCGCTCTGGCGTGTACGCAAGTCCAGAGTGAACTCTCAGGCAACCTTAAACATATTGTATCATCGTTGTACGGCGGCCACTTTCCATTTAACCTCCGCCAACGGGTAAGTCCTCTTATATCTCCTTTTGCAGCCAATCACACCAACTGGTGGGTAGTACAGTGGCATGGCTGTAGGAACCTCACTTGCACTGCGTCATCATTGGCTCCGGTATCTGGTCATCTTAGACAGGGTTACAGTGCAGTTAACCTAGGGATTGTCATAAATAACCAGACGGTGCTTCATCCACAGCTCCCCTCGGGCGTTCTAACCTATGAGGGAGGCCATCCTTATCTGTTAGACACAGAGGGATGCTGGAAGAAAGAGGATGCCATCCTCTGTCAAGGTGGTCAGGATCGGGTGTTAAGACACCAGTGCTGGAGCACCGAGGGGTCCTGTGAGATGAAGGCCAGCCCAATGCCCTCCTCCCCTAAATACTTGGGGCAAGGATATTGGTGCTGGTACCAGAGGCAAAATATGTCTTACACCATTTATGGAACTAATTGCACCGAGAGAGGAGAACTCCTCCCTGGAGCGTATTGCACCCTTAGTCCCGTCCTAGGTTTAGATGTCGCAGAGCTACAAGGAAGGACACCAATCACCCCGGAGAAGAGACTCGACATCCGCCCTGACGTTCCGGTGAGACTCCAGAGGATTCCTCTTGGTTTTGGGATAGAGCTCAAACACCTCCTACTAGACTTCAGCCAAGAAGACGAAATACTTCTGAATCTTCGAGAAACTGAGAAACGGGCCACCATCCAACTGACCCACGACAAGAACAAAATAACGGCAATCACTACCGCCTTGGACAAGGACTCCAAAGTTTCCTGGTGGGAAAGTCTGTTCGGCTACAGTCCCAAGGCAACATCCTTCTTTAATCTATTGATACACCCGGTGATAGTTCTTCTGGTTCTGGTAATCATCATGTACACGGGACTGTGTCTAATCTACAGGAGGGTCAAGAGACTTGCGGACCACCTAAACCAGAACCAGACAGAGCTTCATGAAGTCAATCGTAGGAGGCTCAGGACTTAGCTCCAACAAAGTCCTGAAGCCAGAGACTGTATGGACATACTGTTTCCTATGAGGATCAGGATGAAAAATCAAAGGACATTCTGTAACCTCATAGCATTATATATATATGTGTGTTATAATATAGTAGAGTTTCATATAAGGGTTCGGGATGTATCCTAGGCCACTCTGTAACCGTTATACTGTGTATAGATTCATATTGATGATAAGCCTGTGAGTTCCTTGTGTGCCCGTGGAGGCTCTGGGTGCAATTGTGCGACGGCCATACTACATTATGGTTGAACGCACACTTGCATCCTATAGTCATTTCCCAATGACACGGAAGTCTGTTAACTACCGGCATCTTTGGAGATGTAGAGAGATAGGCCAGGTTGCTGGAGCCTCTATGGGTACACACTAAATTGAATTAGGCTGTATGGGGAGGGATGGGACCTGTTTGTGTGAGTGGGGAAGAGTAGATTCCCTAGGGTCAGGCCCCTCATTACCAAAGCATTTGCCACTTTAACATCGACAATGGTGACTTTTTGTAAGGGTTGGACTGAATGGTGGTAGTGCGGGGCTCCTTCCCGCGGTTAGAATTTAGGTACTATGACATCACCCCGCACCAGAAACTCTGTCCTGCCTTATAAATATCTACGTATCTGTCCATGGGAGAACCTCTCGAACAACTAAGTCTTCAATCAAGATAATTTAAAAGGCCAACCTACAGCCGTCAGTACCCCAGAAGGAGGTGCTACATAAGGGTAAAGTCATTCCAGAATCATTGGGAGTGACTGACACCGAAGGACTGGCACTGACATTGCGGGGGACTGACGCCGGGAAAG
Organism: Bufo gargarizans; assembly: GCF_014858855.1. Lineage (NCBI taxonomy): Eukaryota > Metazoa > Chordata > Amphibia > Anura > Bufonidae > Bufo > Bufo gargarizans. The sequence continues at coordinate 126,988,848 of NC_058085.1, forward strand.
CAACACTGGCAAAGAGAAAGAAAAGACCATACACGGTCGCTGAGTGGAGTGATCAAAAGACTGCAAGGGTGAAGCCGTTCCGGAGTTTGGGAGTGGCTGTCACCTGAAGATCATAAGATACCAAGAAAGTTATCCAAGGAGAAGAAGATGGTGTATTCGGTGGATGGAGACCTTTTAATGAGAGGCAGGATGGAGATGTTATACACGATGAGTGATGTCTAGGTACCTAAGAGTCAGATTACTTTAGTCCTCCCTGAACTGTCACCAAGGCTACGATTGAGGAGGCAAATGCCTCCCAACCCTTCCCCCAAAATGTTTATTGTCGTATTCCCGACAACAGGGGGATTGTTGAGGGAAGTGTCATATTTAAATATATATGTATATATGCCTTGACATATATACATATATATTAGCCCTTGTCCATGGGCTCGTCCGGGTGGGATCTGTGGATATGCACGGAGATGTATATAGGCCCCTTTTCGGCCTGCATCTCCGTGTATATGTATAGATACAGGTATGGATGGGCTTAATATTTGTGCCCTGTGTATAGCTGTATATTCATGGATGTGCCCCAAACATCAATGAATATACACATATGTATTTAGATAAATATATATATACAGATATAGATATATATGTGTATGGATGTGCCCCAAGCATCCATACACATATAGTATCAGACAATATGTGACCCCCCCCCTCCTCCTGCATCCCTGCAGGGGATGAGGAAGGTCACCAGCTGGCTGGACAATCATGTCCAGCCTCTGGTGACATCAAAAGGCATGGGATCAATAGAGATCCGATGCCTTTTGGTATTTAACTATCCCCAGCTGCTGGGGATAGTTAACATAACAGAGAGAGGGAAACAAACATCCCTCCCTCTGTTATCTGCATACCTCCGGCGCAATAATTATCGCACCGCGAGGTATGCAGGGGACTACAGGCGGAGGATCAAAGGAATCCTCCGCCTAGAAGCGCGCTCTGGGAGGCGCGGGCCGGCGCGGTGACGTCATATCACCGCGCCGGCCCACGTGTTCGGGCCGACGGCACGCATGCGCGCCGCGGGACGGGCGGCCTCGGGAGCGAGCGCTGCTGGACTTAAATAGTCCAGCAGCGCTACGCTGGGGCAGTCAGGACGACCACCCCAGCAGGAGAATCATCCCCGGACAAACGAGCCCCCCCTGGACAACGAGCAGGAAACCATAAGTATCAACCTACCCCCCTATACCACCAACGCTACCCCCCTATACCACCAACGATATATAGATCCTCCTATACCCTATCTACCCCCCTATACCACCAACGATATATACCCTCCTATACCCTATCTACCCCCCTATACCACCAACGACACTCCTATACCCTAACTATACACCCTCCTATACCCTCCCTCCTATACCCTATCTACCCCCCTATACCACCAACGACACCCTCCTATACCCTATTTACCCCCCTATACACCCTCATAACCCTCCCTTGGTTCCCCTATTCCCCTCATACCTTTACTGCCCCCATACAATACCTTCATCCCCTGTATCCCTGGTTACCCTTACCTTCCCCTGTCCCAAGACCTGATATCCCCTGCGTTCATACCCCTTGTACCCCGTAGGGACAGTGATTAGTAAGGCGGGTTGGTTTCTGATATTTGTGTGTATGAATACTATGTGGGGTGGAATTTGGGATTGTGCTGTATAGTTAGAACCGTGTTAGTATATTGTATTAGTGTGTGTATTCATATTGTAGTGCGCTGTTATAACGATATATATCTATCCCCTTGTTATAGATATATATAGTTATAAACATAATAATACCTCTATTATTGTAAAGTATTGCCGCAATAGAGGTAGTATATTATTGGCATTGTGTTACTAGTGTATAATTAATAAATACGTTGTCATTCACACCTATTGTGTAACGTGTGATTACTAGAGGTAGTCAGTAAGGCGCATGCAGTAAGTGTAGTTGGTGATTAGACTAAGGTAATCAGCAGTAAATTGTTGTTCATTTAAGGCATAAATAGGCGGAGTCATCACCAGACGATTACGCCTATTTATGAATATTAATTATTGAGATTTGCATAAATATCAATAATTAATACCCCCTTTAACACAGACTTTGTTAGGTTAGGTACGTTTTACAGGGCTATTCTGAAGTAGAGGTGTGGGTGTTACCTGGGAATGGGCCTGACATCTCTTCTGCCATGTATTGGGAGGAATCTCGTGTGTGAATACTCTGATTGCTCCTGGAAATAGATGGCTTTTGCTTTCTTCTGTACTACTCGTTTTCATTCACCTCCTCCTCTGTCGCACTTGCTGTAGAAAACAATACAATAAAGGTCCCCATGTATTAGTCAGGGGTGTTACGCAGCGGAGCTGAAGTGTGTCTTGCAATCCAGCAGTAGTAGTCCTCGGTGTAATAATACAAATAATCCGACAGCTGTTAGGTACAAAGGTGTTTTCACACATCTCTTTCTGGCATAATAAAGAACACAGATGCCCTTATCTGTTGGTCCATCATTATATTTCATGCTGTGAAAGTGAAGCGTGCAACATGTGTAGTAATAATCAAAGAGACCTTCCATAGAATACATCTCCCCTGAAATAATATGAGGCTTATACCACTTGAATTTTACTCCATACCTAATGTGGGCTTTTCTATTTAGCTCAGTGGTCTGAGCAAGTTCAATGCTATAGAGACCCAGACAGACTTTAAGGTTTCAAAGCAGGGCCCTTTCCGGCATTTATTGTCAGCATACACAGAAAGCACATGTACAGGATTCACGGTTCAAAAAGAAAACATAACATAAAGGAAATCCAGCTCGTCCGAGCATTAACTAGACAGTAACGTCCCTGACTGTCCCAAATACAACAGAGTAACAGCAACCTGTACCTTCTGCTCACACACAGAGCAACAACCTTGTTTGGCTGTCTCTCACATAATGCAGCCTGGGTCTTTAAGTAGGCCTCAGCTCAGCTCTGTTAATCAAGTGGCTGCAGAGTAAATTTGTCTAGGGCTAGGAACGAAGCTCCTCACCATGTATAGGTGAGAAACCTTGGTGGAATATATACGCCATTTAACACTTAACCTGCTGCCACCTTACATACCCTCCCCCTCTGGTCAGACCTGTGGGGAAGAGCACCTTGTGCCCCTAGACAGTGGGCCCGTGACAATTCCTCCGCATTGTCTTGCAACGCCCAAAACCACAGAGTTACTCTCGCATTCTTGCCTTTATTTTGTGCCATCCATTTTAATGGCGAGTGATCAGTGATCAGCCTAAATTGTGTCCCCAGCAGATAGTACCTAAGGGACTCAATGGCCCACTTAAGGGCCAAGCATTCCCTTTCTATTATTCCATGATTATTTTCCACTTTGGGCGAATTGTACACAGCAGGGTCTGCTAAGACCCGGCACCTTTGATCTGCCTCGAGACACCCAGCAATCACTTGATACCTGATCCAGTAAAGGAAGCAGCATGACCGCTTCTCTATTCACTATATAGCGCCCACTGAATACTCTGTACCAATGTGCGGAGAAGGCAGAAGCTTATTTTCATTCTTTTCCACTTATAGCTGAGGACCTGACCTTCTACAACTAGAATGCAGGAGCAGGACCTTTAATCCAGCTCTGAGGTCAGACGCACAGCTGATCATTCAATCAGCTGTGTTTCTATCCAGGAGGACGGGGGTCACAAACTGTGGCTCTGTGGGTTGTCGGTTGTGCACACCTGGTCTAGATTGTAGCGGTGGTGCACTGTAATCATAGCTTTCTCTCCCATTCAAGTGTTACCCTGCACCTTTGCCACAAGGCAGACAACATGGAGTTAAACACTGAAATGGACACAGTGATTGCATGTCTACAGTGGCCTCTTCAAACAGCTGATTGGCAGGGGTCTGGGAGTCTAACCCCCACCTCTCTGATATTTGTGACCTATCCTGAGGATAGGTCATCAGTATTATGACACTGCACAACCCCTATGATGCTATTGCAAATATTTCAGCCCGTGAGAGCCCACATTCCCTCTGCTTAACTTACCCATTTTCTCAAAGTAGGCGAGAGCAGAGTAAAAAAAAATGCTGCCACTTTTCTATTAATAAATCTGTATAAAATTTTGGGGCCGCCCCTCCTACCCAGTAGACTACATGCACTTTAAAAAAAAAAAATGTTTGCACAATTTGCAACTTTTTGTTGTTTATTTTACACCAAAAACTAGCTTTAGTTGATTGATAAATGTGGGCCACTGTGTTACACCAGGTGCATTACAACTATGGTGGTTGGTAAGGATCTCGTGGCCATTAGTGCCCAGACCTTCTTTCCTTCTTTTGCCTGTTGACAGAAGATTCTTTGTGGATCCACCAACTTCAGCTGGGTATGCTGATAATCTCATGTCTTTCAGGGATATCTTACTTGGATTTCAACCAACCCAATCCTGTCATATCTATGGTCAGTTCAAGTCTCTAGGAGGTCCTTTTACCTGCTTTCCTTTGTTATTCGCATGGCGTTTCGAGGCCTTCTTGCCATTCTGGAGAATTGGCTAATTTTCCAGATTTAAAAATAACATAGTAAGGTTGAAAATCCCATAATCTTATAGTATTGAATCAGGAGAAGGCTAAACAACCACTGTAAAGTGAATTGCTTGATTTTAAATAAAGCAGGCACAATGAACCCCTAATCAATAACCCATCTCAGCAACCTAGTAGATGCATATTAAGAGGTTCTGGGTTTGAATCCAACATAGGTCAAACATCTGCATGGAGTCTGTATGTTTTCACTGTGTTTCCATGGGTTTTCCCCAGTATCTGGGCCAGGGGAGGACTGGCAGCCTTAGTCCTGGGGGGCAAATCTAGTCAAGTGGCCCATTTTTAGCCCCGCCCATCATTAAAAGCCCCTCCTACATATAATAGGCCACTCCCAACACACACTGTACAGCTGACATTTTATAGTTGCGGCCTGTCTCTACACATACGGAGAGGGGAGGCCGTCCTGGCTGCACTGCCTGCTTATATAACAAGCTACAGCCAGGAAGCTCCTCCGCTCTCCTCCCTACCCTGATCCTGCTCAAGGCCTGTGGTTCCCCCCACCATCTGCCACCCGCCCGTGGCCTGCTGCCCCCTTTCGTCATCCTCACCCAGTTCTGAATCCTCCTTCTGCAAATGGCAGGAGGAGGAGCCGGAGCATCTCCTCTCCTACATAGCACCACATACCTCTTACATCCAGTGATGTCACCTTTGTTGTAGACGTTCTCTTTCCTCATCTTCTCCATTCAGACCAGACCGCCATGATGATTTTTCTGCCATCTCCCTTCTCTGCAGAGATTGAGAAACAGACATTAGTTTCCTGCCACCCCCAATACTACACTGCAGAAACAGTCCCCCTGGAAATACAAACTACCACACAGATAGTGCCCCCAATACTGTACCCGCTATGCCCCCAATACTATACTGCAGAAACAGTCCGCCTGGAAATACTACTACCACACAGATAGTGCCCCCTTAAACAATTATTGGCACACAGCGCTCTAAAAAATAACTGCGCCCAGACACTAATAGTATAAAGATAATGTCCCCCAAAAATAATTGTGCTAAGCTGATACTATGCCAGGGTGCCCCCAAAGTAACAATGCTCCCCAAAATCCCACCAATAGAAATAATTCTCTGCCAGAGCACACTTAGTAGTAATAATGCCCCTATAGTGCCCTAGTAATCATGTTCTTCATAGCCCCTAGTAGTAGTAAAGCTCCCCATAATACCCCCTAGTAGTACTAATTTTCCCTATAATATGACAGTACATGAAATACCCCCGCTTAGTGCCCGCAGTTGAGCTAATGTCCCCATAATGTATGCCAGTATAAAATACCTCTATATAGTGCCCCAGTAAATGCCCTCATACTGCTCCTCTCCCCCTTCCCCATAGTGTCCCCATAATATGCCAGTAAAAAAATGCCCCTTAGTGCCCCCAGCAGATGCCCCTATAGTGCTCCTCTCCCCCACAATGTACCAGTAAAAAAATGCCCCTTCTTAGTGCCACCATATGCCCCAATAGTGCTCCACTCCCCCATAGTGCCGCTCTCCCCTATAGTGCCTTCCATAATGTGCCAGTAAAAAATGCCCCCTTAGTGCCACCAAATGCCATAGTGCCCCCCATAATGTTCCAATACAAAAGGCCCCTTTAGAGCCCCCACTTCCCCATAGTGCCCCCAAATAATGCCCCTATAGTAGCACCAGATGCCCCATAGTGCTGCTCTCCCCTATAGTGCCCCCCAGAATGTGCCAATAATTTAAAAAAAAGCCCCTTTAGAGCCCCCAGTTACCCCCATAGTGCTCCTCTCCCCCATGGTGCCCCCCCATAATGTGCCAGTAAGAAATGCCCCCATAGTGCCAGCTCCCCCAATAGTGCCAGCCCTCCCCCCATAGTGCCAGCTCCCCCTATAGGCCCCCCATAGTGCCAGCTCCCCCTACAGTGCCCCCCATAGTGCCAGCTCCCCCTACAGTGCCCCCCATAGTGCCAGCTCCCCCTATAGTGCGCCCCATAGTGCCAGCTCCCCCTATAGTCCCCCCCATAGTGCCAGCTCCCCCTATAGTACCCCCCCATAGTGCCAGCTCCCCCTATAGTACCCCCCCATAGTGCCAGCTCCCCCTATAGTACCCCCCATAGTGCCAGCTCCCCCTATAGTACCCCCCCATAGTGCCAGCTCCTCCTATAGGCCCCCCCATAGTGCCAGCTCCCCCTATAAGCCCTCCCCCCATAGTGCCAGCTCCCCCTATAGGCCCCCCCATAGTGCCAGCTCCCCCTACAGTGCCCCCCATAGTGCCAGCTCCCCCTATAGTGCACCCCATAGTGCCAGCTCCCCCTATAGTCCCCCCCATAGTGCCAGCTCCCCCTATAGTACCCCCCCATAGTGCCAGCTCCCCCTATAGTACCCCCCATAGTGCCAGCTCCCCCTATAGTACCCCCCCATAGTGCCAGCTCCTCCTATAGGCCCCCCATAGTGCCAGCTCCCCCTATAGGCCCCCCATAGTGCCAGCTCCCCCTACAGTGCCCCCCCATAGTGCCAGCTCCCCCTATAGTGCGCCCCATAGTGCCAGCTCCCCTTATAGTGCCCTCCATAGTGCCAGTTCCCCCTATAGTGCGCCCCATAGTGCCAGCTCCCCTTATAGTGCACCCCATACTGCCAGATCTCCCCCCCCATAGTGCCAGATCTCCCCCCCCATAGTGCCAGATCTCCCCCCCATAGTGCCAGATCTCCGCCCCCCCCCATAGTGACAGATCTCCGCAAAGAAGAAAAAATAATAAAAAAATACTTACCTCCATCAGCAGCGTGTGCTGCCGGCTCAGGCGTCGCGATGATAATGACGTCATCGCGCTTCCTGAGCCGGCCTCTGATAGGCTGCAGGCATTAGTGCCTGCGGCCTATCAGAAGAACAGGGGAGGGACACGCCTCTCCCTCCCCTGCCCCACAGCACACAGCGGCCGCAATTACATCCAGGGCCGCGCCGCCTGTGGTGATCGGCGGTGCGGCCCTGAAGAATAAAAAAAAATTATTATTTTTTTTAGACGGGCGGCCCAGCGGCCGTTTATTTAGGGAGGCCTGGGGGGCAATTGCCTCCCTGCCCCCCGGCCCAGTCCGCCCCTGATCTGGGCACACATACTGATAGAAATCTACCCTAGTGTGTTTAAGATCGGGAAATTAGATTGAGAGCTTCACAGAAATAGGAAACATTGTGAATGGAGACAATCTCTGTACAGCACTGAGGAATATGTTGGAAGGGAGATTAAATAAAATAATCTTTCAAGAGAGGCACCCCATGAGTTCTTTATACAAATCATCTTGTAGATCTTGTTGTAGAGAGTTCCTTGGTTGGTCTTACTGTCTGAACAGTAAAGAACCCCTGTCTATGACGATGGATCAAAATTATAGGTATATAATATCCTAACAGAGGGCTGCTTTCCCGTGTATTCAGGCCCTCTTTTAGATGCTTGTTTGATGGCTGATTTGCATCTTTCACCAGGATAAAAGATAATAGAATGAAACATAAATGACTATTAGGCACCACATCTCCCTATGTAATCAGGGATGTGCTGCCGATAACCAGTAGAACCGAAGGAGAAAGGAACAACTGTAGTAGTGATCATTCTTCCCCATTCACTTTGCTTCCACCTGTGTAATAGGTCAAAGCAAACAAGCACCAATCGACATTTTTTTCTTGCGGTCCCTTGAAGAATGTGATAATGCGTCCCTCAGACCAAAAACGCTGGGACTGTGGGTAAGGGTGTATATATATATATATATATATATATATATATATATATATACAGTACAGACCAAAAGTTTGGACACACCTTCTCATTCAAAGAGTTTTCTTTATTTTCATGACTATGAAAATTGTAGATTCACACTGAAGGCATCAAAACTATGAATTAACACATGTGGAATTATATACATAACAAAAAAGTGTGAAACAACTGAAAATATGTCATATTCTAGTTTCTTCAAAGTAGCCACCTTTTGCTTTGATTACTGCTTTGCACACTCTTGGCATTCTCTTGATGAGCTTCAAGAGGTCACCTGAATGGTCTTCCAACAGTCTTGAAGGAGTTCCCAGAGATGCTTAGCACTTGTTGGCCCTTTTGTACTGTATACATATATATATACCGTATTGTTCGCCCCATAAGACGCACTTTTTCTTCCCCCAAAATGGGGGAGAAATGCCCCTGCGTCTTATGGGGCAAATGTTGCCAGTTTGACATCGCAAGCTGCGATGTAGAGCGAGCGGGGACTCGGGGAGGGACTGGGAGGAGGAGCTGGGGGCCGGCAATAGCGACGGGGCGGTGCAGTCAGTGTAGTATAGCACCGCCCCGCCTCTCCGGTATGCTAATATAATATGTCATATTGAATTAATAGTTATTAAACTTGCCCCCTCAGTCCTATTACTACCTTACATCTTAATCGATGCTGTAGAATTCAGGCCGGGCGGGCGGGCGGCCGGCGGTGTATAACTCTTGTCACGCGCCTGCGCCGCCTACTTTATGAATGAAGCAGGCGGCGCAGGCAAGTGACGTCAGTGAGAGACGCGCCGCCCGTCCTGCCTGCCTGAATTCTACACCAGCGATTAGGATGTAAGGTAGTAATAGGACTGAGGGGGCAAGTTTAATAACTATTAATTCACTATGACATCTGATATTTGTATTGCGGCGGCGGGGGGGCGGGTGGGGGTGGGGGGGCATTTTGCGATCTGTGGATGGCACAGTTATGGGCTGGGGGGTCTGTGAATGGCACTGTTATGGGCTGGGGGGGGGGGTCTGTGCATGGCACTGTTATGGGCTGGGGGGTCTGTGGATGGCACATATATAAACAGTGCCACCCACAGATCCCCCCCTGTAACAGTGCCATCCACAGATCCCCCCTGTAACAGTGTCAGCCACAGATCCCCCCTGTAACAGTGTCAGCCACAGATCCCCCCTGTAACAGTGTCAGCCACAGATCCCCCCCCCCCTGTAACAGTGCAAGCCAGAGATCCCCCCCCATAACAGTGTCCGTCATCCACAGATCCCCCCATAACAGTGTCCGTCATCCACAGATCCCCCCATAACAGTGTCCGTCATCCACAGATCCCCCCATAACAGTGTCCGTCATCCACAGATCCCCCCCATAACAGTGTCCGTCATCCACAGATCCCCCCTATAACAGTGTCCGTCATCCACAGATCCCCCCTATAACAGTGTCCGTCATCCACAGATCCCCCCTATAACAGTGTCCGTCATCCACAGATCCCCCCTATAACAGTGTCAGTCATCCACAGATCCCCAGTAATAGTGCCATCCACAGACCACCATTAGTTCCAAACCCACCAAACACACAGCACACCTTTTGGTTAAAATTATTTTTTTTCTTATTTTCCTCCCCAAAAACCTAGGTACGTCTTATGGGCCGGTGCGTCTTATAGGGCGAAAAATACGGTGTATATATATATATATATATATATCAAGCAAAATAGAGTCAAGGAATATAAGGATATGGATTCTGACAAAATCACCTGATTCAAATATAGAAGAAATTACATTTTTTATATGGTATATATATACTGTGTATATATATATATATATATATATATATAGTACAGAGTTGCCAACCTCCTCTTCAATTTCTTTCTTGAAAACTAAGAAAAAAAAGTCCAAAATTCTTACCGACACTACCCGCCCCCACATCCCGCTTTCAAAACATTCCTGAATCACAAAAGCTCCAACTTAAAAAAGTTGCCCAGCAGTAAAAAGAATCTGGCAGAATCATTTGCAAAGAGCAAGAGCACAGGTGTAAGGGTACAGTTTTGGAATAAAATTAAAAAAAGAGAAGTCATAGCTGTCATTTGTCTTTCTCTCCCTTTGTAAACTACTTCTGATTTTTTGATTTCCAAAATTGAATCAGGAAACCTGACAGCGTCCCTGTACCCTTAGAGCCGCAGAGAATATAACAGGTGAGTATTTTTGTATTTTATTTTGCTTCTCGAAAATCACTTTAGTTCAGACTTGGTAACAGTAAAGGCTGAGAACACTGTTTGCACTGTGCATGTCATGTATTGGCACTTTTTTTTAAAGTAAGACCACAGACTCTGCGGATGCAAAAAAAACATACATTTTTTTGTGTGGAATTTCTGTAAATTGCAGAGGGTTGGCAACCCTGCACTGCAATGTCTGTACATACAGAATAAGAGCTGGAACTGATACATATACCAAGTACACAGGAGAAAAGAAGTAGTACTGTACTGTGCACTGTCCATACATACCGAAAGCAGATACTGATATATACACCTAGGAACTATGCATGTGCAGTCCCTCTGCTCTGTTGGAGGAGGCTCCAAAGTTATGCACAGGTGCAGGCCTCTACATTAGTTTGGTGCTTCGTCCGGAAGGCCATGTGAAAGACCTAAGTTTGCACAAGGCCTCTTGCTGGCGTAGATTTAACTTATTGTTCACACCAAAAACCGGTGTGAAAAATGATAAATTAGCTGGGCCTCTCGGCGTGCCCACGCTGCACCCTCTTTTCTCACCGCTTTGTAAAAATGCCACGAAGGGGGAAATGTTGCAAATTTTACCGGACAAATGTTGTGCTACAAAATTTGCAACCTATTTATGCCACAATAGTGGGGTAAATAGATTAGTAAATGTTCCCCCCCAGTACACAGGACAATGTCCATGTACCCTGAACAAAAATATAAACGCAACACTTTCGGTTTTGCTCTCATTTTTCATGAGCTGAACTCAAAGATCTGAAACATTTTCTACATACACAAAAGACCCATTACTCTCAAATATTGTTCACAAATCTGTCTAAATCTGTGTTAGTGAGCACTTCTCCTTTGCCGAGATAATCCATCCCACCTCACAGGTGTGGCATATCAAGGTGCTGATTAGACAGCATGAAATCTGAAATGTGCACGGTTTTGCCTTACTCGCAATGCAACACATCTTCGTCGCATAGAGTTGATCAGGTTGTTGATTGTGGCCTGTGGAATGTTGGTCCACTCCTCTTCAATAGCTGTGCGAAATTGCAGAATATTGGCAAGAACTGGAACAAGCTGTTGTGTATGCCGATCCAGAGCATCCCAAACATGCTCAATGGGGGACATGTCCAGTGAGTATGCTGGCCGTGCAAGAACTGGGATGTTTTCAGCTTCCAGGAATTGTGTACAGATCCTTGCAATATGGGGCCGTGCATTATCATGCTGCAACATGAGGTGATGGTCATGGATGAATGGCACAACAATGGGTCTCAGGATCTCGTCACGTTATCTCTGTGCATTCAAAATGCCATCAATAAAATGCACATGTGTTCATTGTCCATAACATACGCCTGCCCATACCATAACCCCACTGCCACCATGGGCCACTCGATCCATAACGTTGATGTCAGCAAACCGCTCACCCACACAACGCCACACAAGCTGTCTGCCATCTGCCCTGAACAGTGAAAACCGGGACTCATCCATGAACAGAACGCCTCTCTAAAAGACGCCATTGAATGTGAGCATTTGCCCACTCATGTCGGTTACGACGACGAACTGCAGTCAGGTCCAGACCCCGATGAGGACCATGAGCATGCAGATGAGCTTCCCTGAGACAGTTTCTGACAGTTTGTGCAGAAATTCTTTGGTTATGCAAACCGATTGGTGCTGAAGCTGTCTGGGTGGCTGGTCTCAGACGATCATGGAGGTGAACATGCTGGATGTGGAGGTCCTGGGCTGGTGTGGTTACATGGGGTCTGTGGTTGTGAGGCTGGTTGGATGTACTGCCAAATTCTCTGAAACGCCTTTGGAGACGGCTTGTGGTAGAGAAATGAACATTTATTGCACGGGCAACAGCTCTGGTAGACATTCCTGCAGTCAGCATGCCAATTGCACGCTCCCTCAAACGTTGCGACATCTGTGGCATTGTGCTGTGTGATCAAACTGCACATTTCAGAGTGTACTTTTATTTTGGGTAGTCTAAGGCACACCTGTGCAATATTCATGCTGTCTAATCAGCACCTTTTTATGCCACACCTGTGAGGTGGGATGAATTATCTCGGCAATGGAGAAGTGCTCACTAACACAGATTTAGACAGGTTTTTGAACAATATTTGAGAGTAATGGGTCTTTTGTGCATGTGGAAAATGTTTCAGATCTTTGAGTTAAGCTCATGCAAAATGGGAGCAAAACCGAAAGTGTTGCGTTTATATTTTTGTTCAGTGTATATTGTATAAGATTTGATCCTGCCAGCAGCAGCTCTGATCCTTTCTCCACCAGCTTCCAGGATTCTTGTAGTTGTGAGTGCACAAGCTAACAACTACAAACATCACATCAGCATTCTCCAACTCTGAGCGCAGCCGTTTCCGCACCTCCTTGCGCTGCGTGCTCGTGCACAATGCAGAATTCAGAAATATAGGACACAGACTCATGAACTGAGTTTTTTTTCTGCTGGACGCTATGGATTTGCAGGGTGCTGCTGCATTGTCTCTTTTTTTCCTCTAGGTCTTTGCCATGGCAGAGTGCACCTGCGCACTGGGAGGTGCTGGGCAGCGTGCACCTGCACACTGGGAGGTGCTGACTAAACCCCTTTTTTTTTTGCAGATTTACAATGCTGGAGATTTGGCACTCCAGCGAGTCGTGCACTCCTGATTAGCATGTCTACCCTATAGGCTGATTTTAGTTTCAGTATAAAGCTGTAGCCTGCTCCCACTACATTCATTGGAAGCTGTCTGGCACAAGGAAAGGTATAGAGTGGGCTCAGCATGCATATTGGTACCTGCATACCTTGTAATTGAGGCCATTATGGCACCAAAAATGGTAAAAGGCAGAGTGGATCCAGCATGCATGTGGATCCAACACTCCCTGAATTTTATGGCGGCCATTATGGCGCATAACAGGTAGCATTTAGTGTTAGGACCCGTCTAACAGAGATCGCCTTGACGTACGGCAGACAGACGAGCTCAGATGCTTTTGTACTAAATGCATTTGCCAAGCATCTCACTTTATAAATAAGCGTAGCATTAGCACTATAATTTTTGTGACTATGGCATTGTTGTACTTTATCTGATTTGCAGGGTGCTGCTGCATTGTCTCTTTTTTTCCCTTCTAGGTTGGGGAGCCCATCTGGAGGAGAATCCAGTACAAGGTACCTGGAGTCCTCAGGAGAGGCTTCTCTCATCCAATCTGAGAGAATTGAGAGCAGTTTGTCTCGCTCTCTACCACTTTGCTCCTCTTATCCGCGGGCAGGCGGTAAGAGTCCGCTTGGACAATACGACGGTAGTCGCTTACATCAACAGACAGGGAGGCACAAGATCTCAACCTCTCCTCCAGGAAGTTGGTTTAATTCTTGCTTGGGCAGAAACCAGTCTATCCCACCTTCCGGCTGTTCACATCAGATGGAATCTCAACGTAGTTGCAGATCGTAGTTGCTTGAACGCCAAGGTGGACAGATTCTGCTCCCTCTACAAGGAGGACAATCCTCTGGCGATAGACGCTCTGTCCATAACATGGAGATTCAGGCTGGCTTACATATTCCCTCCAATTTCCATGATACCAAGGGTATTGACGAAAATCAAGCAAGACCAGACCCCGGTCATTGCAATAATACCATTCTGGCCGAAGAGGTCTTGGTTCACCAAGCTCATGAAGATGAGTCAGGGCACATATTGGAGACTTCCCCTAACGCAGGACCTTGTGTATCAGGACACAGGCCCCTGCCTAGATCTGAGGAAACTCAATCTGACAGCCTGGAGATTGACAGGTCCCTACTAGAAGCTAGAGGGCTTTCTGTGGAGGTCTTGAGAACCATTTCACACTCCAGGGCGGAGTCTACAAAAAAAAATTACTCAAGGATATACAAGATCTTCCTTCAGTGGTGTGCTGATAAAGAGCTTGTACCCCTTAGAGCCTCCTCTTTCAGTGATTCTACAGTTTCTGCAGGACAGCCTGGACAAGGGTCTAAGCCCGTCAATGCTCAGAGTTCATACCAGTGCGCTTTCTTCCTTAGGCAGACCTTTAGCTCAAGACCCCCTACTCAGGAGGTTCCTCAAAGGAGCCGAAAGACTAAAACCTAGAATCCTGAGACCTATCCCTGAATGGGATTTATCTGTGGTTCTGAAGGGGCTATCCTCTCCCCCCTTTAAACCTTTGGAAAATGTGGACCTTAGATTTTTATCTTTGAAGGTCACATTTCTACTGGCCATAACTTTGGCCAAGAGGATTGGAGAACTGCAGGCCTTAGCGGCCGCTGAGTCTTTTTCCCTCTTCCTCCAGGACAGAGTTCTGTTGAGGTTCCTACCGACCTTTGTCCCCAAGGTACCATCATTTAGAAATACTAATCAGACCATCACCTTACCAGTTTTATGTCCCTCTCCCTCATCTCCAGAGGAAGAAGCCCTCCATTCCTTGGACATTTCAAGAAATCTCAGAATCTACCTGAACAGAACTGCGGACTTCAGAAGATCCGAACACCTCCTGCTGTCATTGTCGGGGAAAAAAAAAGGTCTAAAGGCCTCTAAACCCTCTTTGAGTAGATGGGTAAAAGAGGCAATCCATGAAGCTTTTCTAGCCCAGGGGTTGGCTCCTCCATCCTTTGTCACTGCCCACTCTAGAAGGGCAGTATCTACTTCGTACGCAGAGAAAGTTTTGTCCTGCTAGAACAAATCTGTGCTGCAGCCTCTTGGAGCTTCCACAGCACCTTTATGAAGCATTACCGCCTAGATCCTAGGCACTCTGAGGAAGTGGCATTTGGACATACCATTCTCAGTGCCGCCCTCTCATAAAAAATAAAATAAAAAAAGGGGAACCCTCCCAATTTGTCTGTCGCTCTTTGCTAGGTCCCCACTTGTGCTGCTGGTTGGGACGTAAGGGAAGCGTTAATTTTAATGTAAATTTGTTTTCCCTTAGTCCTAACAGCAGCACAAATTTCCCACCCTATTTTTGTTTGTGTACTTGCTGATAAAGCACTGGTTTAAGGGCGGGCGTCCCTTTATAGGGGGTGGGTTAATTGTTCAATTGTCTTGGTAGCAATTTTAATCAATAAAAATTCAACCTGTCCTACCAGTTTCACAGGGGAGAACTCCCCACTTGTGCTGCTGTTAGGACTAAGGGAAAACAAATTTACGTTAAAATTAACGCTTTCGGCATAGAGTTTCATTACAAGGGCTCTATACCGGAAAATAACTGATCAGGCATATCCCCATGCATTCTGAATGGAGAGTAATCCGTTCAGGTTGCATCAGGATGTCTTCAGTTCAGTCATTTTGACTGATCAGGCAAAAGATAAAACCACAGCATGCTACGGTTTTATCTCCGGTGAAAAAAACTGAAGACTTGCCTGAATGCCGGATCCGGCATTTTTCCCCACCGGAATGCCGGATCCGTCCTTTCAGGCCTGTGCATGCGCAGACTGGTAAAAATGTGAAAAAAAATACAAGGCGGATCCGTCTGTCCGCATGACAAGCGGAGAGACGGATCCGTTCTTGCAATGCATTTGTTAGACGGATCCGCATCCGGATCCGTCTCACAAATGCTTTCAGTCACATACTGCCCGCCGGATCACACTGCCGCAAGTGTGAAAGTAGCCTAATTCCCACAGCGAGATGTAGATCCTCCAACAGGTAGTTCAAACATGGTGGGCATTTGAAAAGATGTACTCTTTCACTAGTAGTAATCCCTGTAGCTATAGTAGAGCATTTGCACTTACTGCTTGTCCTTTGCACCAGTCCATTGGTGCTCCACAGTCTGTATATTATGTACTTACATCTCTTTCAACGGATGGTGGTAGTTGTTGGGATGCCAGGATGAGGATGGTGCAGATCTTACTTCTGCACAGGCACCTGCAGATGCTTCCTCTCACTTGACCTGTTTGAACTACCAAGCTTGTGACCCAGAGGAGAAGGGCCACCTCATCCCGCTGAGTAGGGCCAAATAACTAAACGGCTTTCTCATTTCAGTTCTTGGATTACAAACATTACATAGAAAAAGTGCATTAGGCTACTTTCACACTCGCGTTTTGGGCGGATCCGTCATGGATCTTCAAAACGGCTCCGTTACAATAATACAACCGCATGCATCCGTCATGAACGGATCCATTTGTATTATCTGTAACATAGCCAAGAAGGATCCGTCATGAACTTCATTGAAAGTCAATGGGAGACGGATCTGTTTTTTATTGTGCCTGATTGTGTCAGAGAAAACAGATCCGTCCTCATTGACTTACATTGTGTGCCAGGACGGATCCGTTTGGCTCAGTTTCGTCAAGCGGACAGCAAAATGCTGCAGGCAGAGTTTTGTTGTCCTTTTCCAGAGCGGAATGGAGACTGATCGGAGGCAAACTGATGCATTCTGAGAGGATCCTTTTCCATTCAGAATGCATTAGGGCAAAACTGATCCGTTTTGGACCGCTTGTTAGAGCCCTGAACGGATCTCATAAAGGGAAAGCTAAAACGCGAGCGTTAAAGTAGCCTTAACATTAACAATTGACACTAACCCATTAGTAGCAAATTAAAAATTTGCAGTGCCCTTTGGTATTTCCTTATCGTAGCCAATTACCCTGAAATTGTGCAGCAGAACGGTCACAATGTGCTCTGACTTAATTGCATATTCTGAAGTTTAGAACTTTGTAAGGCACCATTATACATTGATGAACCTTCTATCTGGTTTTTAATCTTCTTGAATGCTTCTTGAAAGTTATATTCTTGACATATTCTGTGTGTGCACACAATGAAATATTTTATACTCCCCTATCATTCTGATCCATTTATAAATCCGTAATAACAGTGTAAGACGCGGTGTGCAGGAGGAATACCATAATCTGTAAGATATTGAAAATCCTCAGCTCATGAGTAGACCTTTACACAAGGTTTCTGCTTATGAACTCTTTATGACAAAGATCTATGCTATGGAATAAATGCTGCACTATTTCGTCTCTCCACCGAGAACAAATCATTTATCATTATAAGTGATTGACTATCCACTTTAGATCCCTGAGTGTACAAATGAGGAATCTAACAAGTAATAGGATTCCTTTGCAACAGAGCGGGCAACGGTGATGTGGGCAATTGATGGCAGGAGCCATAAACAAAAAAAAAAGAAATAAGGAGCTGTTCAGGTAATCCTTGATATTAACATCAAGAATATTCCCGAATTCTAGATTACATACTAAAAAAATGGCAAAATTATGCATGGGAACTTACTAGTATGGAACGATAGCTACCATAGAGATGTATAGAGGCATACTTGTATGTATCTCTAATAGGCCACCTATAGAGATTCATGGAGTTCTACTTGTATGGAGCCATAACATGGCACCCATAGAAGTATTTAGGGGCATACTAGTATGGAGTTATCATAGGCCTCCAATTGAGTTGGATGGTACTCTCTTTGATTGGACCCATCACAGGGCACACATATGTTTAGGGGCATACTAGTATGGAGTTATAGGCCTCCAATTGAGTTGGATGGTACTCTGATTGGACCCATCACAGGGCACACATATGTTTAGGGGCATACTAGTATGGAGTTATCATAAGCTCCAATTGAGTTGGATGGGGCTCTCTTTGATTGGAGCCATAACAGCGCACACATAGATATGTTTAGGGGCATACTATTATGGAGTTATCATGGGCCTTAAATTGAGTTAGGTGGGGCTCTCTTTGATTTGAGCCATAACAGGGCACACATACAAATGTTTAGGGGTATACTATTATGGAGTTAGCATGGGCCTCCAGTTGAGATGGTTGGAGCTCTCTTCAATTGGAGCTATAACAAGGCACACATACAAATGTTTAATCATACTAGTATAGAGTTATCATGACCCTCCAATTGAGATGGATGGGGCTCTGTTTGAATTTAGCCATAACAGGGAGCAAGTAGAGATGTATAGGGCCCTACCTCACCATAGTCATAGCATAGCACCTATACCTGTGATGGCTAACCTCCGGAACTCCAGCTGTGGTAAAACAACATCTCCCAATATGTAGACTTTCTTGACTGTTCTAAGAAATCCATAGAAATGAATAGAGCATGCTGGGAGTTGTAGTTTCACCACAGCTGGAGGGCCGGGGGTTAGCCATCACTAACCTATACCATGGTATAAGACCCTACTGCACTTCCATATGCCTCAGACCATAAACAGAAGGGAGAAGGGGGCTATGGCATGGTCCATTAGATTCCATATTATGGAGGTATTCTTCCCAGTTTTCATTAATACAGTGCTGTGTGGAGTAACCGATAAGCAGCATAGCATGGAGCCGCATGAGGCCTGAAGGCCAAGAAATATTCTGAGAAACATCTTCTGTATCAAAGTTGTCAGTGGCAATTTGCATTGTGTTTCAGTGTTTTTAGTTTAGTTGGGTGCACAAGGCATCTGCCATATAATATTATGTTTGCTGTGTTTCCTACCCAGTAAATGTACAGTAATGCCTCCTATTACACAACAGGTACATTGCATTTGCTTGGTATGCTGATGGAACTACTTTCATTTATGTCCAATCACTGAGGAACAGAACTTTCTGTTCAATATTATGCTCTATAAGCTTGCTGTTCTGGTATAATTTTATGATATACACAGTTCATAATGGGCAACTGTTATGATGCTCTAAAGGCTTCTATATCAAGATACCATCAAAAAGTTAAACTTTAGTGCCAACTGTTCAGACAGCCTCTGGGGTTCCACATCCAGTTAAAATATATATAGAAACCACGGCACTCGATGTATCGTTTTTCAAAGTTAATTTATTTATTTATTGTCCATCCCAAATAGGATCTTTTTTGTTGCAAGTGGCCAACGTTTCGGTCCACTAGGACCTTAATCACGGCCTTGATGCAGGAGATCGGCGGCGTCCTCCCGACGCCTCCGATCTCCTGCATCAAGGCCGTGATCAAGGTCCTAGTGGACAGAAACGTTGGCCACTTGCAACAAAAAAGATCCATCCCTATTTGGGATAGACAATAAATAAATGAATTAACTTTGAAAAACGATACATTGAGTGCCGTGGTTTCTATATATATTCTGACTGACCTTCTCCACTGAGCACCGACAACTACACACAAGGAGTGCCATCCACTACAACCATCACCCACATCCAGTTAAAGTGGACATGTGGTGTTGCAACAGAAACTATATCTAACAGGGACTATTTTTCCACATAGTGTCTAGGGCCTTAAAGGAGTTGTCCCACAAAAAAATTTCTACATTTTTGAAACCAGCACCCGGATCTAACTACTTCTGTAAAAACAAGTAATTAAAATTTAGCATAGCCACTGAGTTATTCAATAAAATGGGTCTATCTTCTGTTTTGTTATTTCCTGATTTCTCTGTCTACTTCTCTGAGGTGGACGCACATGCTAATTATTCATCAGTTCCATCGACCTACTTGGTCCTCCATCAGGTAATTGGTGGAAATCTCAAATAAAGCACTCCCCGCTATTAACTCAAAATGCCCAAGCAGAGTACCTAATTGGTGTTCTAAAGCAGAGAAGCCTTTAAGTGTCCATTTATGGGTGGTATAACATGGGAATCATGGCCCTAGTGTGGTTCCTGACGTCCATGGCAAACAGCAGATTTTTCTGGAGGGCACCCCAGCTGCTACAGTAGTATAACAGTACAACCGTTCAGATGAATGGCCATCCATGTAATACAGTCTCGAGGGCATATATAGTAGTTGTCTCTGTTAGTATCACAGCCAGTGAGGTAACTGAAAATCAAAGAGTTGTGAAGTGGGCAACACAATCCCTCTTTAGCAATCAGCCAATGGACATATACTAATTAGAATGCATTTTCCATTCTCTAATTAATGGGGGAGCCATGGAGAGTTTAGAGAGCCATTTAGGAGGTTAATAGCACTAATTTAGCATTATTATGTCTTCGGATGGATGAAAGAAATAGAAAGTCCCGCGTAGTTCCAGCAGCCACTGGACTAAAATCATGTCTTTTATTTGGGCAATATTAAAATCCATAGTATGGTGCAGCAATAGTATACACCACACTGGTTTCAGACATTACCCAGTATGAAGGGGTGCAACAAGGGAGGTGTATGACAACTGATCACAATGACAAATAGACAACATGTGTGTAGATGATTTTAACAAATTTTTATAATTGCAGATCCAAGTATATTCAAAAAATTGCTAAATATAACGATCAACAAGAAGAAAAACAGAACACATTCTAAATGGCTAAAAAGGTATTCCCATCTTAGACATTTAGGCCATGTGTTGTAGATATTGGTGCCTCTTCTGGGACCCGTACTTATCTCCTGACCTCATCTGGCTTTGTGAGAGCTCTCCTGGCACATGTCTGAGGGTCTGTCTATTCATTTCTAGAATGCATGTGTGAACTGTAACGGGGCGCCAAAGGCACACCCGGTCTCCCATCAGCCACAGACCTGCTGCTTAGCTTTGGGAGTGAGGATCTGTGTTTGGCCTCGTTCCCAGGGCGGCTTTGCTAGCTGGGAGGCTCCCTGCTCCTAGGTCTGCCTTGAGCGCCGAGCTGATCACTCGGTGCTCGACTTGTCTGTCTGTCGGTCATGTGACGCTGGCCACGTCACATGACCCTCAGACCCCACTATAAATGCAGGCAGCCTGCTGGCCACAGGTTGCCTGTTAATTCTAGGTTCTGGCTATTTGTTGGACTACTGAATACTCACCTGATCCTGTTCCCCGACGATCCTTTGCCTGCTCCTCCTGTACTGCGTATCCATCCTGGTATTGTGACCTCGGCTTCCACCTGACTACTCTTTGCGGACTCCTCTGGTACTTCTCTACTCTCCTGGTATTTGACCCAGGCTTCTCCTGACCATTCTTTGCTTAACCCTTTGTACTGCGTAGCTCTCTTGGTTCTGACCCGCGGTCTGTTCACGTTCCGTATTTTGTCTTGTCTGTCTTCCCTGCACATATCCTAAGTAAGGGACTGTTGTCCAGTTGTCCCCTGGCATCAGGACTCGTGAGGCAAGTAGGCAGGGCCAGGGATGAGGGTGGAGCGCAGTGGTCACTATCCTTCCCCCTGTGTGTGTGTGGACGTGACAGTTA
This sequence comes from Bufo gargarizans, assembly GCF_014858855.1. NCBI lineage: Eukaryota > Metazoa > Chordata > Amphibia > Anura > Bufonidae > Bufo > Bufo gargarizans. The sequence goes on from NC_058085.1 coordinate 127,010,378, forward strand.
CATGAACGTAGAGAGATGTGGATCGCCTCTCCATACATCCGCAGCCTGCATGTGGAAGCCAGTGATTTGGCGGTCAAGGTGCTCGAATTGGACTCTTCATCTGTCCATCATTTGTAGCATATTATATAGATATGACATAAATGTCTAAGATGAGAATACCCCTTCAATAATGCAAGATGAGATCTAACCTCTTATTGGGTGTTGAGCAAAAAAATAAAAATAAATCAAATATGCTTCTCAACTGAGCTGCTTGTGGTGATAGTCTCCTCCCTCCCGTGAGGTTAAAGAAGAACTCCTTCAACATTTTTTATTCTCAGAACTGTTAGAAAGGTACATGATGTAAACTGTAGTGAAGGTAATTTTCTTGTCATTTACTATATTTGTGAGTTATAACCTGACTTCTGTTCCTTAGCTATGTCATGTGACCAGCACTCTTACCAGCATCTTATGTTGGACAGAGAGCCAGTTTTTCTATGTAATTCTATGGTAGCCTCAATGTCAATCTCAAAGGAATGAATACAGAAGTAACTGACTTCCTGTCCTGTGTCAGTTGGAGAGCCAGAGTGTTGGTCACATGACATAGCTGAGGATCAGAAGGGAGTTTGTAACTCACAAATACAATCACTGGTAAGATTACCATCACTACAGTTTACATCAGGTACCTTTCTAAAAGGACAGAGAATAAAACATTTTGTGGGAGTGCTTCTTTAAAAAAAAAAAAAAAAAAAAGATAATGATAACTTATCCTCAGGATAGGTCATCATTATCACATCAGTCCCAGCACCCAGTTTCAGGGAGAGACGGCTCTCACCGGAGCTCTGGTGAGTGATGCTGGCTCCTGGTAGCTTTCCAAGGACAGCACCATACATCGTATGGTGGCAGTTCTTGGTATTGCAGCTCAGCCCCATTGACTTGAATCGGGCAGAGCTGCAAATAGGCCACATGACCAATGTACATCTGATCGGCAAAGGTCCTGGGTGTTGCACCCCGCAGATCTGATACTGATTACATATACTGAGGATAAAGGTCCCTTTGCATGGTACAACACAGCAGGCGATTGTCAGAAAGGAATTGTTCCTTCTCGACGATCACCTGCTTGTCAGCAGAGGAGACAGCTATATTTACATGCAGCGATCTCCTCCAAGGTATCGGTTTTGTCAGGATTATTTTTCCGTTCACATAGCATTATAAGGGCTTATTTTTTTGCGGGACAAGTTGTACTTTCTATTGGCACCATTTACAGTTGCATACCATGTACTGTATTGGAAAGCGGGAAAAAATTCCAAATGGGCTAGAATTGGGGAAAAAAAACAATTCTGACAAAGGTTTTTATTTATTTACACTATGCAATAAAATTGACCTGTTATCTTCATTCTCCAGGTCAGTATGGTTACAACGATACCACACTTGTATAATTTTTCTTGCGTTTTAATACTGAAAAAAAATTAGCACCATATTCTGACCCCTATAACTTTTTTGTAGTTATGTGTACTGTGTGTGGGCTCATTTTTTGCAGGGGGCGATCTGTACTATTCAGTGATACCAATTTGAAGTGTGTGTGACCTTTTGATCACTTTTTATAAAAAAAAAATTATTAGGTAGTTGAAGTGACAAAAAATTTCAAATTGTCAGTTGTTTTTTTTTTCCATTACACCATTTTCCGTATGCCATCAATATTATTATATTTGAATTGTATGGGCATTTTTGCATGTGGCAATCCCCATGATGTTTTTTTATTTTTATTGGTTAAGTATTTATTTTAAGGAAAAGGGGGTGATTTGAACTTTTAATTTCTTTTTATATTTATTAAAACTTTTTAAAACTTTTTGGGTGACTATTGGCAATCATTAGATATATAGCCATCATTGAACACTTAATTTTCAATATAACCATACAGTGCTGCCACCTAGTGGCCTGTATTGGTATATTCTTGTAATAGACTCCGAAGCCTACTTGAGCCTTCCGATCTATTAGATCAATGTAACAGGTTACCCAATCTCAGCCAGGAAACGCTGTTACCGGAGCGGAAGCGCGTGGCTTCTGCTTCCGGACTGAAAGGGAAAATGTATGTGATACGGGTCTCTGCTATTTAAAATGGCAAAAACCCAGTGGCTATGGCACCTGCTGCATGTGCCAGCGGCGCCATGTTTAGAGGTCCTCAAGGGGTTAAACAGAAACCGAACTAACCAGATGGGTCCCGGATCCTCCACCATTGACTTGCATTGATTTTCATGCTGGATCTGGTTTGTTCAGTTTCACAGACCAGACACAAAACCACTGCAAGTCAAAAAATTGAACAAACCAGAACAGAATTCATCCTGATCTGGTTTGTTCTGTTTTGTCCCCATTGACAATGAATGGGTACAAAAGGGAAGTGTTTTGCCCCGATTTTGAGATCCTCTATTGTTGGCTGAACCCCCTGAGAACGGCAGGTTCAGACAGCAGTTTAACCACTACAGGACTGCCCCACGCAGGATTGCGTCCTGGCGGCGGCCCTGTTATTCCTCCTGGACGCGCCGGCATGTCCTCTCGTGAGACGTGAGATTTCCTGTGAACACACAGGAAACAGCAGGTAAACGAATGGATCTACAGCCTGCCAGCGGCGATCATTCGCTGGCAGGCTGTAGATGCGTTTTTTTGTTTTTTTTTTAACCCCTAAAAGGTATATTAGACGCTGTTTTGATAACAGCGTCTAATATACCTGCTACCTGGTCCTCTGGTGGTCCCTTTTGCTTGGATCGACCACCAGGCAGCTCTGTAAAGTAGCACCAAACACCACTACACTACACCCCCCACCCCCCTGTCGCTTATTAACCCCTTATTAACCCTGATCACCCCATATAGACTCCCTGATCACCCCCCTGTCATTGATCACCCCCCTGTCAGGCTCCATTCAGACGTCCGTATGTGTTTTGCGGATCCACGGATCCGCAAAACACATACGGACATCTGAATGGAGCCTTACAGGGGGGTGATCACCCCATATAGACTCCCTGATCACCCCCCTGTAAGGCTCCATTCAGACCTCCGTATGTGTTTTGCGGGTCCGCGAATCCACAGATCCGCAAAACACGGACACCGCGGATCCGCAAAACACGGACACCGGCAATGTGCTTTTTGCATTTTGCGGATCCGCACATTGCCAGAACTATATAAAAAATGCCTTTTCTTGTCTGCAATTGCGGACAAGAATTTGACATGTTCTATAGGCTCTACAAAAACCGCAGTGTTCGCCCGATCAGGCCTGATCTTGTGCGCACACTTGCGTTCAGTCCATCCCACCGCAGTGACAGAATATTTTTTTTTCTGATCACTGCAAAAACACCGTAAAATAGCTGCGGAGCTATAAAAAGATCACTTTTGAGGGGCATGGCGAGTTCATAGAAGATTTTTATTTTTGGGCACAAGTTAGCGGAAATTGATTATTTTTATTTTTTCTTTTTTTTCTTACAAAGTCTCATATACCACTAACTTGTGACAAAAAATTAAATCTTACATGAACTCACCATACCCCTCACGGAATCCAAATGCGTACATTTTTTTTAGACATTTATATTCCAGACTTCTTCTCACGCTTTAGGGCCCCTAAAATGCCAGGGCAGTATAAATGCCCACATGTGACCCCATTTCGGAAAGTAGACACCCCAAGGTATTCGCTGAGGGGCATAGTGAGTCCATGAAAGATTGAACTTTTTGTCACAAGTTAGCGGAAAGGGAGACTTTGTGAGAAAAAACAAAAAAAAATCAATTTCCGCTAACTTGTGCCAAAAAAAAAAAAAACTTCTATGAACTCGCCATGCCCCTCACGAAATACCTTGGGGTGTCTTCTTTCCAAAATGGGGTCTCATGTGGGGTATTTATACTGCCCTGGCATTTTAGGGGCCCTAAAGCGTGAGAAGAAGTCTGGAATCCAAATGTCTAAAAATGCCCTCCTAAAAGGAATTTGGGCCCCTTTGCGCACCTAGGCTGCAAAAAAGTGTCACACATGTGGTATCGCCGTACTCAGAAGAAGTAGGGCAATGTGTTTTGGGGTGTATTTTTACATATACCCTTGCTGGGTGAGAGAAATATCTCTCTATAATGACAACTTTGTATAAAAAAATTGGAAAAGTTGACTTTTAGAGAGATATTTCTCTCACCCAGCATGGGTATATGTAAAAATACACCCCAAAACACATTGCCCTACTTCTTCTGAGTACGGCGATTCCACATGTGACACTTTTTTGCAGCCTAGGTGCCCAAAGGGGCCCAAATTTTAAAGAGCACCTTTAGGATTTCACAGGGCATTTTAACGCATTTGGATTCCAAACTACTTCTCACACTTTTGGTCCCCTAAAATACCAGGGCAGTATAAATACCCCACAAGTGACCCCATTTTAGAACGAAGACAACCCAAGGTATTCCGTGAGGGGTATGGTTAGTTCATGTAACATTTTATTTTATTTTTTTGTCACAAGTTAGTGGAATATGAGACTTTGTAAAAAAAAATAAAAAAAATTATCATTTTAAGCTAAGGGCTCTTTCACACTTGCGTTGTCCTTTTCCGGCATAGAGTTCCGTCGTCGGGGCTCCATTCTGAATGGAGAGAAATCTGTTTAGGATGCATCAGGATGTCTTCAGTTCAGGACCGGGATGTTTTTTGGCTGGAGAAAATACCGCAGCATGCTGCGCTTTTTGCTCCGGTCAAAAATCCTGAACACTTGCCGCATCGATGGATCCGGAATAATAGCCCATTGAAATTTATTATTCTGGATCCGTCCAACATCTTCAGTTGTAACGACGGATCCGGAAGTTGCGTCTGCGGCAGGAAGTAGGAAGGGCTTGGCTGGCGCGAAAAGAGACTGATCCGAAAATCCTGAAGCCAACATCAATTTTTTTTTCCGGATCCGTCGTACGGATCTGGCCCCATACCGGATCCGTACGACGGATCCGGAAGAAAAATAACGTTGATGTTGGCTTCAGGATTTCCGGATCAGTATCTTACCAAAAAAGCCGGAAAGATGCATCCGGAAAGAAAATATTATGTGTTCTTACGCGTTTTTCTGGATCCGGCGTGTAATTCCGGCAAATGGAATACACGACGGATCCGGACAACGCAAGTGTGAAAGAACCCTAACTTGTGACAAAAACTCACTATGCCCATCAGCGAATACCTTATGGTGTCTACTTTCCAAAATGGGGTCATTTGTGGGGTGTTTCTACTGTCTGGGCATTGTAGAACCTCAGGAAACATGACAGGTGGTCAGAAAGTCAGAGCTGCTTCAAAATGTGGAAATTCACATTTTTGCACCATAGTTTGTAAACGCTAGAACTTTTACCCAAACAAATATACACTTATTGCATTTTTTTTTAATCAAAGACATGTAGAACAATAAATTTAGAGAAAAATGTATATAGAAATGTAGTTTTAATTGAAAAATTTTACAACCGAAAGTGAAAAATGACGCTTTTTTGCAAAAATGACGGTCAATTTCGATTAATATAAAAAAGTTAAAATGTCAGCAGCAATAAAATGCCACCAAATGAAAGCTCTATTAGTGAGAAGAAAAGGAGGTAAAATTCATTTGGGTGGTAAGTTGTATGACCGAGCAATAAACCGTGAAAGTAGTGTAGTGCAGAATTGTAAAAAGTGGTCTGGTCATTAAGGGGGTTTAAGCTAGGGAAGCTGAGCTGGTTAAAGTTATGGCTGTACTGGAGGGAGAGACTTAGGGGAGGCCAGCATGACAGGGGGTGAGGTTCAGGTAGACCCCTTGGAGTTGGGGATAGGATAGTTAGTTAGAGGGGTGGGCTTAAGGTGACCATGGGGGGATAGGGATTGGCCTATTTGATTTTAGGGGTGGGGGAACGAGGGGTTAAAAGGCTGGGACAGGGGGAAGAAGGGTGCCATTTTAGGAAACACAGAAGAGAGTAAAAGAGTGTGAGACGAGCTTACCATTATGGAGCAATTGGAGGATGCAATTCGGAGCAATTGGAGGCTGCAGAGGTGCGGGTCCCCAGGTGTGTTCAGGACCAACTGCACTAACTGTTAAGGGGGGCGGCTGAGGCTTCAACACCACGTCAGCCCTCGGCAACCCGGCCAAGGCGGACCAGACTGCCGGTGCACTTTAGCCCACAGTTCTCCCCCCTCCCCCCGGGCTCAGCACCGGAGACGGAGCCCTTTAGAGGACGGGCGCGTGGGAGGAATCCGGTGTGCAGGCGGAGCCCGCGAGGTGGCCGGGCCCGGTCACCTCGTTCTACAGATGGGAGCGCAGTTTGATCTGGACCAGGTGTGGAGGGCACCTTCCCAAGTCCTGGGGGGAGTGTGCCCCCCCAGCATGATCAAGAGGCCGGGAGGAACGGGGCTGCTGTGTGTCCTGGTGTGTCAAGCAGCAGGCCTCTATCGTCATCACCAAGGCTGCAGTCAAGAGGAAGCTCTGCCCCCTCTGACCATTCCATGGTGGAGAGCAGCCCTAATGTTCCTGGCAGGAGTGCAGCCAGGGAACAGCACGTGGAGGCATTTTGGTCTGAACCTGTAGGATCAGCGCAGAGGACTGGACGTCTGGACAGCCAGGTGAGACCTCGTGGGGGCCCTTAGCGCAGTTAGTGGCAGGCACTGGGGGGGCGGGTGTCCCCTGGCAGACTTGGGTAGGGGTTTGGGGCACTTGTTGGGGGGGTTGGCGGGCTTAACGGGTTGGGGTATGGGGTCATCCCCGTTGCCGACGTGGTGGGGGGCCCCGTAGCATTTAATTTGGTGAGGAGCAGTAGTTTGGGGATCGGGAGTACTGTGGCGCCGGTGCAAACGCAGGCGCGGGTGGCGGAGGATGAAACGGTGCGATTGGATGATAAAGCTAGAGGGGAAATTTACGTCTGCTTTAAGGGCCCATTGGGGGCCCATTTAAAGCAGGAGGTGAGGGAGCGTATATGGAGAGGGGAATACATGGAGTTTTTATTTTTGCTTCTGTTGGATAAGTTTAATCAGGACAGGGCGCGGAAGGATGAGGGTAAAAAAGAGGAAGAAGAGAAGCGTAGATATCGTCTAATACCACAAACCTTTCAGAACTGGTTGCAGGCGTTTGGGATGTTGGCAAGTGTGATAGGGGAGAAGGTTCCAGAGTGCTGTTCGGCGCTGTTTTGTTATTTGGATGCCATTGGTGAGGCGTATCGGGTGTATGGGGGGATAGCGTGGCTGCAGTATGATAAGCAGTTCAGGCAGCAGAAGGCGGTGAGTTCAGAAATGAGGTTGGACCATAAGGATATAGCCTTGTGGTTGAAGGTGACTGCGCCCGTTAGGTCAGGGCAGTCCTTTCGAGGGGATTCAAGAAGTGGGGGTCCATCCAGTGTCGCTGTCGCGTCCGCAAAGGGTTTGTGCTTCTCATTTAATGATGGGAACTTTAAATTCAGAATGCTCCACTTGTAGGGGATCTCATGGAGCGGCGCGCTGCTTTAAGGGAAGTAGGCCAAAAGGGGGGACAGTAATAGCAAAGGGGGAGACGCTGGTCCATCTGGAAAGCATGGAGCCTTTCCTAGATAGATACCTGGATAAGGAGGCCGCGGCTTTGTTGCGCGTGGGTTTTTTGTGGGGTTTTAAAATTCTGTTTGTACCCAGGAATGCGGTTTTGTTAAAAATAAATTTGAGGTCGGCCATGGAATATCCGGAGGTAATGGCTGAAAAACTTAAGAAAGAGGTTGGGCTCGGCAGGATGTCGGGTCCATTCTTTGTCCCGCCATTTGATAATTTGCAAGTGTCTCCACTGGGGGTGGTTCCGAAGAAGGAGGTTAATAAGTTTAAAGTGTCTTTCCCAAAGGGTTCGTCCGTCAATGACGGTATTGATCCGGCCTTGTGTTCGGTGGTTTATACCTCATTTGACGCGGAAGTTGCTTTGGTTAAGAAGTTGGGGAGAGGGGCGCTGCTAGCGAAGACAGACATCAAGGCGGCATTTAGGTTATTGCCAGTACATCCGGATTGTTTGCATATTTTAGGGTGTTTTTGGGAGGGGGAATTTTTGTGGATCGGATGCCTGCCGATGGGTTGCTCCTTGTCATGCGCATATTTCGAAACGCTTAGCTAATTTCTGGAATGGGCGGTGGTGGATTCGTCTGGGTGTGAATCTATCATTCACTACTTGGACAATTTCCTTTGTATCGGCCTCCCGGATTCGAACGTGTGTGCACTATTGTTGCATACATTGTCTACAGTGTTTGCAGCATTCGGGGTTCCGTTGGCAACAGAGAAGACAGTAGGGCCGGTCACTGAAGTGAGTTTTCTGGGGATTGTCATTGATACCCTTAGGATGGAATGTAGATTGCCGGGGGACAAGTTGGAGAACTTAAAAAGGGAGGTAGCAAGGGCGGCTAGGGTAAAAAAGATAAAAAGGCTTGAGCTCCAGTCACTCCTGAGAGAACTCAATTTTGCATGCCGGATTATGCCCATGAGGGTTTTTAGCAGGAGGTTAGCGGGAGCGACGGCGGGCCGTTGTTTCATCACATCACTACATTCGATTGGGAAAGGAATTGAGAGCTGACTTGTAGGTTTGGAGTTCCTTTTTGGAGAAGTATAACGGTCGCTCGCTATTTATGGGTGAAGTGGTGAACTCGTTTGATTGTGAGCTGTTCTCAGACGCGGTGGGAAGTGGGGGGTTTGGGGTTTATTGGGGGGGGCATTGGTGTGCTGGGAGGTGGCTGGAGAGTTGGGTGGAGAAAGGATGGTTAAAAAATTTTGCTTTGCTGGAGCTTTTTCCAATTGTGGTGGCAGATATGTTGTGGGGGGAGGTTTTTCAGAATAAAAAGGTACGGTTTCACTGTGATAACTTGGGTGTGCTTCAGGCGATAAATGGATTGTCGGCATCGTCACCGTTAGTGGTATGGCTGGTATTAGAGTGCTTGTTAATTAATGCTTGGGTGGTGGCGGTGCATGTGCGGGGAGTTAACAACTGTGTCGCTGATGCTCTCTCTTGTTCACAGTGGGATCGTTTCTGGCAACTAGCCCCGGAGGCAGACGAGTTTGGGAGGGAGTGTCCGAGCAGTCTATGGGACCGTAGTGGGGCTCGTTCAGGCATCTCTGGCAGCCAGTACGTGGGCAACATATTTGAAAGCATGGAGGTATTGGGAGGAGTGGTGTAGTAGGCTGGGTGTTGGGAATGGGGAGTTCGAAGTTCTGCTGTTGTTGTTTGTAGGGCATTGTAGGGAGGAAGGGTGGTCGGTGGCAAAAATCAATAGTTGCATAGCAGGGTTGGCCTTTGGGTTTAAATTGAAAAAGATGGCGGACTTTACCAAGTCCTTTTTGGTCATGAGAGCCTCAAAGGCTTGGCGGGGGTTAGGGACAAGTGAGGATAATAGAATGCCGGTGTCTTTTGAATTTCTTTTGGGTTTAGGGGGATAGTTAGGGATGGTTTACAGTTTGGCTTGGGAGGAGCGGTTGTTTAAACTGGCGTTTTTGGGGCATTGCGTTTGGGGGAATTGGTCTGTCTGACGACCAGTCGGGTTGGGGGTTTGCTTAGGAATGACAGAGTTGTTTCACGACAGGGTGGAATTTGTTATTCGTCGTTCAAAGACGGATGTGGAAGGAAGGGGGCGGAGGATGGTGTTGATCGGTATTCAGGTGTGTACAATGTGCCCGTTGCAATGTATGTGTGACTATGGGGTAGATGTGAAGTTGGGGGTTCAACAGTTTTTAGTACATGAGGACGGGTCTTTTCTGTGGTATTCAAGACACTCGTTTATGATTGGATCGGCGACTGAGGCTGCTTGGTGGGGTTTGGGTGTTGATATTATAAAACGGATTGGGCGTTGGGAGTCTGTGCAGTTCAGGTCCTATATCCGTTTAAATCACTTGTAGGAGAAGGATGTGGGGGCAGGGGCTCTTATGATGGCAGTGTTTTTGGGCAGTTGTATTGTTCTTTGTTCTGGTTCTTGTTTCAGGTGCAGTGCCAGCCCTAGTGTGGATCCTGGGGCAATCCTATGTCTTTTGGGGGGCCGTCAGGGCAGCGGTTCAGCCTGACGGTCAGCAACTAGGAGGTAGTGGTAAGGTGGTTTGGGTGTAGGGGCATGGTAGGGGGCGGGGTGTTACCGGAAGTACACCGTTTTGTTAGGCAGGATAGGGCACCTGATGTTTTAGTGCTGCATGTGGGCGGCAACGATTTGGCGGCACGGCCATTGCGGGAGCTGTTGCAGGACATGAAGTTTGATTTGTTAAGGTTGTGGGCTCTGTTTCCGAAATTAGTGACGGTATGGTCTGACATTGTTCTGCTAATAGTGTGGAGAGGCCCTAAATAGGTGGTGGGGGTTAGAGATGTCGCGAATATAAAATTTTCCGTTGGCGAACGCGAATTTTCACAAATGTTCGCGAACGGGCGAACCGCCATTGACTTCAATGGGCAGGCGAATTTTAAAACCCACAGGGACTCTTTCTGGCCACAATAGTGATGGAAAAGTTGTTTCAAGGGGACTAACACCTGGACTGTGGCATGCTGGAGGGGGATCCATGGCAAAACTCCCATGGAAAATTACGTAGTTGACGCAGAGTCGGGTTTTAATCCATAAAGGGCATAAATCACCTAACATTCCAAAATTGTTTGGAATAAGGTGCTTTAAAACATCTGGTATGATGTTGTATCGATCAGGTAGTATAACGGTTACTCCCGCTTCACAGTGACAGACCAAACTCTCTGTTTAATGCACCGCAAACAGTCCATTTGCACAACTGCAAACTCCCCCATTTGCACAAGGTTGGATACCAAGCTAGCCATGTCCCATTCCTTGTCCTCACTGATGTCATTGAAGGTCTCTTCCTCCACCCAGCCACGTACAATACCAAGAGTCCCCGAAAGGTGACAACAAGCCCCCTGGGACGCCTGCTGTGTTTGGTCTTCCACCTCCTCAAAGCCACCTTCTTCCCCTGACTCCTCTTCTTCAGACTCCTCTCTCTGCATTATTATAAGGTGTGTTAAGTAGTACTATTCCTATCAGTTTAATCCCTGTTACGTCCCCTATCAGGGGACGTGTATGGAATAGATTTTAGGAACCGAGAGATGGGAAAAAGGTGCTTGGTTGGTCCTTCTACTACCAATTTGGGGCACTGCACGTGCAATATACTGTGCCACCAGATAGGAGTGGTGTGTCAAGTAGTACTATTCCTATCAGTTTAATCCCTGTTACGTCCCCTATCAGGTGACGTGTATATGGAATCGATTTTAGGACCCGGGAGATGGAAAAAGATGCTTGGTCGGTCCTCTTAATTCCAATTTGGGGCACTGCGCGTGCAATCTAATGTGCCACCAGATATGAATGACGTGTTAAGTAGTACTATTCTTATCAGTTTAATCCCTGTTACGTCCCCATCGATTTAAGGAACCGGGAGATGGAAAAAGATGCTTTAATCAGTTTAATCCCTGTTACGTTCACTAGTATTATTATTATTATAAGGTGTGTTAAGTAGTACTAATCCATCAGGGGACGTGTATGGAATAGATCAGTGATGGCTAACCTTGGCACTCCAGCTGTGGTAAAACTACAACTCCCAAGATGCCACCCTTGCTTGGCTGCTCTCAGAACTCTATAGAAATAAATGGCGCATGCTGGGAGTCGTGGTTTCACCACAGCTGGAGTGCCAAGGTTAGCCATCACTGGAATAGATTTTAGACAACCGCAAAGAGTTGTCAATAGTTGACACACTCATGACATAAATTTTATTCCTCTATGCATCAATCTTGGTGTAGTGATGACTGGGAGATTGCAGGTGATGGCAGTTTTTCAAAGCCTATGGTCATGCTGATGTAGTTCAGTGACAGTTAAGTGACCCAGAAAACAATGATTCTGCAGTGTGGGCCCATTGTTGGCCTAGTAGGCTTTAATGATCACCTTAGATGATCACAAAGAAAATGTATGTTTTTTCTATGCAAAATTATCCAGTCGATCGCTTTTGGTCTGTTCACAATGAAGCAACGACCTTATCATCTGGGGTGTGCCAACATTTCCATTGCCAACACACTCATAGAGGTGGTCGCTTCATTGTGATATGCAAGCCCCTTCACCACAACATGGTAACGATCACGAAGGGGAATTGTATGTGCCTTTTTTTTTGTTTGGTTTTTGAAGCCACAGTGCAGCACCAGAGGCCAGAAAAATTAGGCATGTACACATGCCTGAAAAATTAGGTATTGTTGCAGCCGCTGCTGTAGCAGCGGCCAGAAAAAAATTTGTTTGTTTCTGTCACGGATGGTGTAACAGAAAACAAGAAGTTACAAATAAGGATCCGACTGGCTTGATCCGAAACTAAGGAACAAAAGGGTGACCCCTATTTAAGCCCTGAAACTCTCCCTGTCTTCTCAGCACATGCAAAGATCTCTATGATAGAAAATTGCATGCCCTCGTGCCTCGACTGTATGACACCTGAACACCCTATAATAGTGAAGGGACACGACCACCGGCTCCCTACACTTAATACAGCGGGATTCAGGGTCACCTAGGATCAAGCAAACAGGAAAACACAAATCAATGAACAGACTTATCTGTAGAAGCATCAGTTGTAGCATCAAGATTGTACACACATCAGGAAGTTGTATAAACCGCAAAGTGATGCAGTATGGGAGGGTATTTAAAGGGATGCAATCAGTTGTACTAGATGACAGCTGAGAGAGGGAAACGAGATGACAAAACGAAAGCAAAACAAAAGAACCTCAAGCAGGAGGTTCTGAAGAACATCTGTCAGAGTGTCTGGTGGTGACAGTACCCCTCCTTCTACGAGTGGACTCCGGACACTCAGAGCCCACCATCTCAGGATGGGACCTATGGAAAGCCCTGATGAGACGAGTGGCCTTAATGTCCATCACTGGGACCCACATCCTCTGCTCAGGACCATAACCCTCCCAATGAACGAGGTACTGGAGAGAACCGCGGACAACACGAGAATCCACAATCCTAGAGACCTGAAATTCAAGATTACCATCAACCACAATCGGAGGAGGAGGCAAAGAGGAGGGTACAATGGGTTGGACATAAGGTTTTAATAGGGACTTATGAAAAACATTATGGATCTTCCAAGTCTGAGGAAGATCAAGACGGTAGGCAACAGGATTGATGACGGACAAGATTTTGTAAGGCCCAATAAACTTAAGACCCAACTTCCAGGAGGGAACCTTCAATATTCTTAGTAGACAACCACACCAGATCACCAACATTCAGGTCCGGACCAGGCACACGTCTCTTATCCGCCACACGCTTATATCTCACACTCATGCTCTTTAGATTATCCTGAATCTTTTGCCAAATAGATAACAAAGACGAGGAGAATCTCTCCTCATCAGGTCAACCAGTAGACCCCTCTCCAGAGAATGTCCCAAACTGCAGATGAAACCCATATGCACCAAAAAATTGTGACTTATCAGAGGGCTCCTGACGACGGTTATTTAAAGCAAACTCAGCAAGGGACAAAAAAGAACACCAATCCTCCTGATTCTCCGCCACAAAACAGCGCAGATATGTCTCCAGATTCTGATTGGCGCGCTCTGTCTGGCTATTCGACTGCGGATGGAAAGCAGAAGAGAATGACAACCGAACCCCCAAGCGAGAACAGAAGGCCTTCTAGAATCTGGAAACAAACTGCGTGCCCCTATCAGAGACTATGTCTGAAGGAATACCATGAAATTTGACAATGTGATCAATAAATGCCTGCGCCAGCGTCTTAGCATTGGGCAACCCAGGAAAAGGAATGAAATGCGCCATTTTGCTAAAACGGTCCACCACCACCAGAATCACAGTCTTCCCCGAGGAACGAGGCAGGTCCGTAATGAAGTCCATGGACAGATGTGTCCAAGGACGGGGAGTAATGGGTAACGGAAGAAGAGGATGGTCGTGAATGAGGGACTTTGGCACGAGCGCAGGTCTCTCAGGCTGCCACAAAACCCTCAACCGACTTACGAAGCGCCGGCCACCAGAATCTCCGAGCGATGAGATCCACTGTGGCTCTACCCCCCTGGGTGCCCAGCAAAGACAGTATCGTGGTGCTCCTTAAAAACCTTGTGTCTTAAAGCGAGAGGCACAAACAACCTCCCAGGGGGACCAAGATCAGGAGCCTCTGCCTGGGCTGCCTGAACCTCTGCCTCCAATTCAGGATAAAGAGCAGAGACCACCACTAGGGATGAGCGAACCCGAACTGTATAGTTCGGGTTCGTACCGAATTTTGGGGTGTCCGTGACACGGACCCGAACATTTTCGTAAAAGTCTGGGTTTGGGTTCGGTGTTCGTCGCTTTCTTGGCGCATTTTGAAAGGCTGCTAAGCAGCCAATCAACAAGCGTCATACTACTTGCCCCAAGAGGCCGTCACAGCCATGCCTGCTATTGGCATGGCTGTGATTGGCCAGTGCAGCATGTGACCCAGCCTCTATTTAAGCTGGAGTCACGTAGCGCCGCATGTCACTCTGCTCTGATCAGTGTAGGGAGAGGTTGCAGCTGCGACGTTAGGGCGAGATTAGCAAGTGATTAACTCCTCCAAAAGACTTAATTCAGTGATCGATCTACAGCTGTGGATCATTGAACTGCTGCTATTCAATTGCTCCTGTTTTTAGGCTGCCCAGAGCGTTTTTCAGTCACTTTTTTCTGGGGTGATCGGCGGCCATTTTGTGTCTTGTGGTGCGCCAGCAGAAGCTGCCACCAAGTACATTTAACCATCAATAGTGTGGTTATTTTTTGGCTAAATCCTACATCAGGGGCTTGGCTGTGCTTGCTATTTTATTGAGGGGTGAAATACAATTGCCAAAATAGCAGTACCCTAAATCTGGTGTTTCAGCTGTGGTCAGCCAATTGTAATACTGTCTGCTGTCTGGCAAAGGATATATTTTTGTTCAGGGTTGAAATACAATTCCCAACTTAGCAATTCTCTAAATTAGTGGTTTCTGCTGTATCAGACCTACTTTAAATCTATCCCTAAAAGGGTATATTAGATTCAAGGTGCAGATGGGGTCATTCTCAATAACTTCAGACACACGCTACTGTGCAATTCCAAGTCTAATTCTGTCTGTAAAAGTATACCTGTCATCCAGCGCCTAAATACTAGGCCTCAAACTTATATTCAGCTAAATCTGTGGTTACTGCTGTGCCTGTATTAGTGTAATACGGTACCTAAATAGATAGCCAGATAGTGTTAGGTGTCTGTAAAAAAAGGCCTGAATTTGAATTCAATACATTGGGCCAAATAATATATTTCTTATTGTGGTGAACGGTAACAATGAGGAAAACATTTAGTAAGGGACGTGGACGCGGACATGCTCGTGGTGGTGTTAGTGGACCCTCTGGTGCTGGGAGAGGACGTGGCCGTTCTGCCACATCCACACGTCCTAGTGTACCAACTACCTCAGGTCCCAGTAGCCGCCAGAATTTACAGCGATATTTGGTGGGGCCCAATGCCGTTCTAAGGATGGTAAGGCCTGAGCAGGTACAGGCATGAGTCAATTGGGTGGCCGACAGTGGATCCAGCACGTTCACATTATCTCCCACCCAGTCTTCTGCAGAAAGCACACAGATGGCGCCTGAAAACCAAGCCCATCAGTCTGTCACATTACCCCCATGCATACCAGGGAAACTGTCTGAGCCTCAAGTTATGCAGCAGTCTCTTATGCTGTTTGAAGACTCCGCTGGCAGGGTTTCCCAAGGTCATCCACCTAGCCCTTCCCCAGCGGTGGAAGACATAGAATGCACTGACGCACAACCACTTATGTTTCCTGATGATGAGGACATGGGAATACCACCTCAGCACGTCTCTGATGATGACGAAACACAGGTGCCAACTGCTGCGTCTTTCTGCAGTGTGCAGACTGAACAGGAGGTCAGGGATCAAGACTGGGTGGAAGACGATGCAGGGGACGATGAGGTCCTAGACCCCACATGGAATGAAGGTCGTGCCACTGACTTTCACAGTTCGGAGGAAGAGGCAGTGGTGAGACCGAGCCAACAGCGTAGCAAAAGAGGGAGCAGTGGGCAAAAGCAGAACACCCGCCGCGAAGAGACTCCGCCTGCTACTGACTGCCGCCATCTGGGACCGAGCACCCCAAAGGCAGCTTCAAGGAGTTCCCTGGCATGGCATTCCCTGGCATTCCCTGGTCCGACAAGACCCGAGTGGTTTGCACGCTGTGCCATCAGAGCCTGAAGCGAGGCATTAACGTTCTGAACCTTAGCACAACCTGCATGACCAGGCACCTGCATGCAAAGCATGAACTGTAGTGGAGTAAACACCTTAAAAACAAGGAAGTCACTCGGGTTCCCCCTGCTACCTCTCCTGCTGCTGGCGCCTCGGCCTCTTCCTCCGCCTCTGGAGGAACGTTGGCACCTGCCGCCCAGCAAACAGGGGATGTACCACCAACACCACCACTTCCGTCACCAAGCATCTCAACCATGTCACACGGCAGCGTTCAGCTCTCCATCTCACAAACATTTGAGAGAAATTTTGATTTGAAATGAAATGCTGTCATTTAGGCTGGTGGACACAGACAGCTTCAAACAGCTCATGTCGCTTGCTGTCCCACAGTATGTTGTTCCCAGCCGACACTACTTCTCCAAGAGAGCCGTGCCTTCCCTGCACAACCAAGTATCCGATAAAATCAAGTGTGCACTGCGCAACGCCATCTGTGGCAAGGTCCACCTAACCACAGATACGTGGACCAGTAAGCACGGCCAGGGACGCTATATCTCCCTAACTGCACACTGGGTAAATGTAGTGGCGGCTGGGCCCCAGGCGGAGAGCTGTTTGGCGCACGTCCTTCCGCCGCCAAGGATCGCAGGGCAACATTCTTTGCCTTCTGTTGCCTCCTCCTCCTACTCGGCTTCCTCCTCCTCTTCTTCCGCCTGCTCATCCAGTCAGCCACACACCTTCACCACCAACTTCAGCACAGCCTGGGGTAAACGTCAGCAGGCCATTCTGAAACTCATATGTTTGGGGGACAGGCCCCACACCGCACAGGAGTTGTGGCGGGGTATAGAACAACAGACCGACGAGTGGTTGCTGCCGGTGAGCCTCAAGCCCGGCCTGGTGGTGTGCGATAATGGGTGAAATCTCGTTGCAGCTCTGGGACTAGCCGGTTTGACGCACATCCCTTGCCTAGCGCATGTGCTGAATTTGGTGGTGCAGAAGTTCATTCACAACTACCCCGACATGTCAGAGCTGCTGCATAAAGTGCGGGCCGTCTGTTCGCGCTTCCGGCGTTCGCATCCTGCCGCTGCTCGCCTGTCTGCGCTACAGCGTAACTTCGGCCTTCCCGCTCACCGCCTCATATGCGACGTGCCCACCAGGTGGAACTCCACCTTGCACATGCTGGACAGACTGTGCGAGCAGCAGCAGGCCATAGTGGAGTTTCAGCTGCAGCACGCATGGGTCAGTCGCACTGCGGAACAGCACCACTTCACCACCAATGACTGGGCCTCCATGCGAGACCTGTGTGCCCTGTTGCGCTGTTTCGAGTACTCCACCAACATGGCCAGTGGCGATGACGCCGTTATCAGCGTTACAATACCACTTCTATGTCTCCTTGAGAAAACATTTAGGGCGATGATGGAAGAGGAGGTGGCCCAGGAGGAGGAGGAAGAGGGGTCATTTTTAGCACTTTCAGGCCAGTCTCTTCGAAGTGACGAGGTTTTTTGCAACAGCAGAGGCCAGGTACAAATGTGGCCAGCCAGGGCCCACTAATGGAGGACGAGGAGGACGAGGAGGAGATGGAGGAGTATGAGGATGAAGCATGGTCACAGCGGGGTGGCACCCAACGCAGCTCGGGCCCATCACTGGTGCGTGGCTGGGGGGAAATGCAGGACGATGACGATACGCCTCCCACAGAGGACAGCTTGTCCTTACCTCTGGGCAGCCTGGCACACATGAGCGACTACATGCTGCAGTGCCTGCGCAACGACAGCAGAGTTGCCCACATTTTAACGTGTGCGGACTACTGGGTTGCCACCCTGCTGGATTCACAGTACAAAGACAATGTGCCCACCTTACTTCCTGCACTGGAGCGTGATAGGAAGATGCGCGAGTACAAGCGCACGTTGGTAGACGCGCTACTGAGAGCATTCCCAAATGTCACAGGGGAACAAGTGGAAGCCCAAGGCCAAGGCAGAGGAGGAGCAAGAGGTCGCCAAGGCAGCTGTGTCACGGCCAGCTCCTCTGAGGGCAGGGTTAGCATGGCAGAGATGTGGTAAAGTTTTGTCAACACGCCACAGCTAACTGCACCACCACCTGATACGCAACGTGTTAGCAGGAGGCAACATTTCACTAACATGGTGGAACAGTACGTGTGCACACCCCTCCACGTACTGACTGATGGTTCGGCCCCATTCAACTTCTGGGTCTCTAAATTGTCCACGTGGCCAGAGCTAGCCTTTTATGCCTTGGAGGTGCTGGCCTGCCCGGCGGCCAGCGTTTTGTCTGAACGTGTATTCAGCACGGCAGGGGGCGTCATTACAGACAAACGCAGCCGCCTGTCTACAGCCAATGTGGACAAGCTGATGTTCATAAAAATGAACAAGGCATGGATCCCACAGAACCTGTCCATCCCTTGTGCAGATTAGACATTAACTACCTCCCCTTAACCATATATTATTGTACTCCAGGGCACTTCCTCATGCAATCCTATTTTTATTTTCATTTTACCATTATATTGCGGGGCAACCCAAAGTTGAATGAACCTCTCCTCTGTCTGGGTGCCGGGGCCTAACTATATGACAATGGACTGTTCCAATGTTGGGTGACGTGAAGCCTGATTCTCTGCTATGACACGAAGACTGATTCTCTGCTGACATGAAGCCAGATTCTCTGTTACGGGACCTCTCTCCTCTGCCTGGGTGCCTGGGCCTAAATATCTGACAATGGACTGTTCCAGTGTTGGGTGACGTAAAGCATGATTCTCTGCTATGACATGAAGACTGATTCTCTGCTGACATGAAGCCAGATTCTCTGTTACGGGATCTCTCTCCTCTGCCTGGGCGCCTGGGCCTAAATATCTGACAATGGACTGTTCCAGTGTTGGGTGATGTAAAGCATGATTCTCTGCTATGACACGAAGACTGATTCTCTGCTGATATGAAGCCAGATTCTCTGTTACGGGACCTCTCTCCTCTGCCTGGGTGCCTGGGCCTAAATATCTGACAATGGACTGTTCCAGTGTTGGGTGACTTAAAGCATGATTCTCTGCTATGACATGAAGACTGATTCTCTGCTGACATGAAGCCAGATTCTCTGTTATGGGACCTCTCTCCTCTGCCTGGGTGCCGGGGCCTAAATATATGACAATGGACTTTTACAGTGGTGGGTGACGTGAAGCCTGATTCTCTATGGGACCTCTCTCCAATTGATATTGGTTAATTTTTATTTATTTTATTTTTATTTCAATTCATTTCCCTATCCACATTTGTTTGCAGGGGATTTACCTACATGCTGCTGCCTTTTGCAGCCCTCTAGCCCTTTCCTGGGCTGTTTTACAGCCTTTTTAGTGCCGAAAAGTTTGGGTCCCCGTTGACTTCAATGGGGTTCGGGTCGGGTTCGGATCCCGAACCCGAACATTACCGGAAAGTTCGGCCGAACTTCTCGAACCCGAACATCCAGGTGTTCGCTCAACTCTAACCACCACACCTTCAGCCAAAATGGGACCTGGGTCTTCAAAATTCCCACCTCCCGGAAAACAACGTGACAGGGCACCTGCCTTCACATTCTTAACCCCAGGGCGGAACGTGACAACAAAATTAAACCTTGAAAAGAACAAAGAACATCTGGCCTGTCTCGGTTACAGATGCTTGGCTGACTCCAAGTAGGCCAGATTCTTATGGTTGGTAAACACAGTAATAGGGTGTCTGGCTCCCTTTAGCCAATGGCGACATTCCTAAAAAGCTAACTTGATGGCCAACAACTCCCTATCTCCCACATCGTAATTTATCTCTGCGGAGGAGAGTTTCTTCGAGGAAAAAGGCACACGGTCGCCATTTGGCAGGAGAGGGACCCTGAGACAAGACCGCACCCACACCCACCTCAGAAGCGTCCACCTCAACTATGAAGGGCAGAGAGATATCAGGTTGTACCAAGATGGGAGCGGAGGCAAAACTCTCCTTGATCCCAGAAAAGGCCTTACGCGCCTCTACCGACCAGGAGGAAAAATCTACCCCCTTTCTAGTCATATCAGTGTGTGGTTTAACAACAGAGGAATAATTCAAAATAAACTTCCTGTAATAATTGGCAAAACCCAAAAAACGCATCAGCGCCTTCTGATTCTCAGGAAGCTCCCACTCAATCACAGTACGGACCTTCTTGGGGTCCATGCGAAAACCAGAAGCAGAGAGAAGAAACCCCAGAAATTGAATTTCTGGAACCGCAAACACACATTTTTCCAGTTTCGCATACAATTTATTCTCCCGCAGGATGAGCAAGACCTGACGCAGGTGGTCCTTATGAGTTTTGAAATCAGGAGAAAAAATCTAAATGTCATCTAGATACACTAGTACAAATTTCCCCATTAAATGATAAAAAATGCTGTTCACAAAATGCTGAAAGACGGCTGGAGCATTCATTAAACCAAAAGGCATAACCAAATTCTCAAAATGGCCCTCAGGGGTATTGAAGCCCATCTTCCATTCGTCTCCTTCTCTGACCCTGACCAGGTTGTATGCCCCTCTTAGATCCAACTTGGAAAAAACTTTAGCCCCAACAACCTGGTTAAACAGGTCCGGGATCAGAGGAAGCGGATAAGGGTCACAAATTGTGATACTGTTCAGCTCCCTGAAATCCAGACACGGTCTTAAAGAACCATCTTTTTTCTTAACAAAGAAAAAAACAGCGGCAACAGGTGACTTTGAGGGTCGTATGTGTCCCTTTCTCAGGCTCTCAGAGATATAAGCACGCATAGCGACCCTTTCAGGTTGAGAGAGATTGTATAAACGAGATTTAGGCAGCTTGGCGCCTGGGATGAGATTAATAGGGCAATCGTACTCCCTGTGAGGGGGCAACTCCTGAACACCACTCTCAGAAAACACATCCGAAAATTCAGAGAGAAAAGATGGTACAGTCTTAGGCCTCATGCACACGACCGTTGTGTGCACCCGTGGCCGTTGTGCCGTTTTCCGTTTTTTTCTGCGGCTCCATTGACTTTCAATGGGGCCGTAGAAAACTCGGCTTGTGCACCGTTTTTACACCGCGCCCGTGACCCGTGTTTCGAGGCCGTGAAAAAAATATAACCTGTCCTATTTTTTTCACGGCCAACGGTTCACGGGCCCATTCAAGTCAATGGGTCCGTGAAAGAACACGGATGCACACAAGATTGGCATCCGTGTCCGTGATCCGTGGCCGTAGGTTGCTTTCATACAGACGGATCGTGAAAACTCATTTCCGACAGTATATTCTAACACAGAAGCGTTCCCATGGTGATGGGGACGCTTCTAGTTAGAATACACTGCAAACTTTGTACAAGACTGCCCCCTGCTGCCTGGCAGCACCCGATCTCTTACAGGGGGATATGATAGCACAATTAACCCCTTCAGGTGTGGCACCTAAAGGGGTTAATTGTACTATCATATTCCCCTGTAAGAGATCAGGGCTGCCAGGCAGCAGGGGGCAGACCCCCCCCTCTCCCCAGTTTGAATATCGTTGGTGGCACAGTGTGCCAACCACCATCGCCCCCCCCCCCCCCGCCACCCCCCTCTCCCTCTATAGCAGTAACATTGGTGGCAGTGTGCGGTCTCAACAGTAGAAGATTCATACTTACCTGCTTGCTGCTGCGATGTCTGTGTCCGGCCGGGAGCTCCTCCTACTGGTAAGTGACAGTTCTTTAGCAATGCGCCGCACAGACCTTTCACTTACCAGTAGGAGGAGCTCCCGGCCGGACACAGACATCGCAGCAGCAAGCAGGTAAGTATGAATCTTCTACTGTTGAGACCGCACACTGCCACCAATGTTACTGCTATAGAGGGAGGGGGGGGGGGGCGATGGTGGTTGGCACACTGTGCCACCAACGATTTAATACAATAGAGGGAGGGAGGGGGGGGGGGCGATGGTGGGGGCACACTGTGCCACCAACTATAATCAAACTGGGGAGGGGGGGGGGGCTGCCCCCTGCTGCCTGGCAGCCCTGATCTCTTACAGGGGAATATGATAGTACAATTAACCCCTTTAGGTGCCGCACCTAAAGGGGTTAATTGTGCTATCATATCCCCCAGTAAGAGATCGGGTGCTGCCAGGCAGCAGGGGGCAGTCTTGTACAAAGTTTGTAGTGTATTCTAACCTGAAGCGTCCCCATCACCATGGGAACGCCTCTGTGTTAGAATATACTGTCGGATCTGAGGTTCACGAAGTAGCTCATATCCGACAGTATATTCTAACATAGAGGCGTTCCCATGGTGATGGGGACGCTTCAAGTTAAAATATACCATCGGATTGGAGAAAACTCCAATCCGATGGTATAAAAGAACTCCAGACTTTACATTGAAAGTCAATGGGGACGGATCCGTTTGAAATGGCACCATATTGTGTCAACATCAAACGGATCCGTCCCCATTGACTTGCATTGTAATTCAGGACGGATCCGTTTGGCTCCGCACGGCCAGGCGGACACCAAAACGACTTTTTTTTCATGTCCGTGGATCCTCCAAAAATCAAGGAAGACCCACGGACGAAAAAACGGTCACGGACCCACGGACCCCGTTTTTGCGGACCGTGTGCATGAGGCCTTAGTAGAAACCTCTGAAACAGATGTCGTGAGGCAATTCTCTCTGCAAAAGTCACTCCAACCATTTATTTGCCTCGCTTGCCAATCAATGGTGGGGTTATGTTTAGTGAGCCAGGGTAGCCCAACACTAGAGGAGTAGGCAACCCGCTTAGGACGAAACATGACACATCCTCAACATGAGTATCACTCACAATCAAACGGATATTGTGAACTATGCCCTTTAACGATTTCTGAGAAAATGGAACGGAATCAATAGCAAAAACAGGTATATCCTTTCCCAAAGTGCCTACCTGGAAACCATGTGTTATAGCAAATTGATTATCAATGAGATTGACAGCTGCTCTACTATCTACAAAAATCTCACAAAAAATGTTCTTGCTCTCTAGCGCCACCCTGGCAGGTAGGACAAAACGGGAACTACAAGCAAACGGAAAACCTTTAATTTCCGCATCAACCTTGCCAATAGTAACAGATGGAACGTTTTTAGAGGATTTTTTTTCATTTTGTTTCTTTATTACTCTCAAAAAACTGCCTGAATCTCCTAGAGGGACAAACATTTGCCAAATGATTTATACCTCCACAACAGAAACAAACCCTCCTCTGAGAGCTGAATCTTCTATTGTCAGAGGCAAGCAAACCTAGCTGCATGGGCTCCTGCTCAGAAGGGATTGAGAGAGACTGAGACCCCTGCGCACTGAATGAGACCGCCGCACTGTCCTTGGACTGAGTATGACAGGAAGGAGTGATCTCTCCTCTCTCTCTAAGACGCCTGTCAATACGAACGGCCCGAGACATGGCAGAGTCCAAGGAGGTAGGTCTCTCATGAAAGGCAAATGCATCTTTCAATCCCTCTGAAAGACCATGGCAAAATTGACTTCGGAGTGCAGCATCATTCCAACCAGTATCAGCTGCTCATCTCCGAAATTCTGAACAGTATATCTCTGCGGACTGTTTACCCTGGCATAAAAGACGTAGTCTAGACTCAGCCAGAGCAATACGATCCGGATAATCATATATCTGACCCAGGGCTAAAAAAAATTCATCCAATGAACGGAGGGGCCGTGCCCCCACCGGCAGCAAAAAGGCCCAAGACTGAGCGTTATCCCTGAGCAGCGAGATGATGATCCCCACCCTCTGCTCCTTATCACCAGAGAAATGGGGAAGTAGGCGAAAATGGAGTTTGCAAGCCTCTCTAAAACGAATAAAATTCTCACTACCCTCGGAGAACGTATCCGGAAGCGAGATTTTAAGCTCGGAACAAATTCCATGAACGCAAGCAGAAACGGTTACATCAAACTCAGACATTTTTCCTGGAGATCTGCTACCTCCAGTGAAAGACCCTGCATGCGGTCACTCAAGGTTGAAACCGGATTCATGCTTGAGACGGTTTTGGCGGTTTATAATGTCACGGATGGTGTAACAGAAAACAAGAAGTTACAAATAAGGATCCGACTGTCTTGATCCGAAACTAAGGAATAAAAGGGTGACCCCTATTTAAGCCCTGAAATTCTCCCTGTCTTCTCAGCCCATGCAAAGATCTCTATTATAGAAAATTGCATGCCCTCGTGCCTCGACTGTTTGACACCTGAACACCCTATAATAGTAAAGGGACACGACCACCGGCTCCCTACACTTAATACGGAGGGAGTCAGGGTCACCTAGGATCAAGCAAACATGAAAATATAAATCAATGAACAGACTTATCTGTAGAAGCATCAGTTGTAGCATCAAGCATGTACACACTCCAGGAAGTTGTATAAACCGCAAAGTGATGCAGTATGAGAGGGTATTTAAAGGGATGCAATCAGTTGTACTAGATGACAGCTGAGAGAGGGAAACGAGATGACAAAACGAAAGCAAAACAAAAGAACCTCAAGCAGGAGGTTCTGAAGAACATCTGTCAGAGCTTCTCAGATGTCTGGTGGTGACAGTTTCCCAGGCAGAAAGTGCCCTAAAACATTGCGGCTTGAACACTAGTTGGTGGCGGATAAGTCACGCAAGTCATCCGGCATTCAGAGATAAAATACAGCAGAGTGTGAACCATTTTTAGCCCAAGGCAGATCATCTCATCACCAGGCCTTTTTTAGTCGAATGTATCGCCCACTGTCAGTCCCTTCGGGATCCATCCCTCATTCATCTTAATAAAGGTGAGGTAATCTAGACTTTTTTGACCTAGGCGACTTCTCTTCTCAGTGACAATACCTCCTGCTGCACTGAAGGTCCTTTCTGACAGGACACTTGAAGCGGGGCAGGCCAGAAGTTCTATCGCAAATTGGGATAGCTCAGGCCACAGGTCAAGCCTGCACACCCAATAGTCAAGGGGTTCATCGCTCCTCAGAGTGTCGATATCTGCAGTTAAGGCGAGGTAGTCTGCTACCTGTCGGTCGAGTCGTTCTGAGGGTGGACCCCGAAGGGCTGTGGCGATGCGTAGGACTTAAAAAGCTCTGCATGTCCTCCATCAATAACACGTCTGTAAAGCGTCCTGTCCTTGCCGGCGTGGTCGTGGTAGGAGGAGGATTACTTTTAACCCTCTTCCCCTGTTAGATTCCCGTTGTGCTGTGACATCACCCTTATATGCTGTGTAAAGCATACTTTTTAATTTATTTTGGAACTGCTGCATCTTTTCCGACTTCCGGTAATTCGGTAAAATTTCAGGCACTTTCTGCTTATACCGTGGGTCTAGTAGCGTGGACACCCAGTACAGGTCGTTCTCCTTTAGTCTTTTTATATGAGGGTCCCTCAATAGGCACGACAGCATGAAAGACCCCATTTGCACAAAGTTGGATGCCGAGCTACTCATGTCCTGTTCCTCATCCTCAGTGATCTCACTGAAGGTATGTTCTTCCCCCTAGCCACGTACAACACCATGGGTACCAGATAGGTGACAACGAGCACCCTGGGATGCCTGTTGTGGTTGGTCTTCCTCCTCCTCCTCAAAGCCACATTCCTCCTCTGACTCCTCTTCCTCACACTCCTCTTCCGGCGTTGCCGCAGGTCCAGCAAGTGATGCTGATAAGACTGTTTCTGGTGGTGGTGATGGTGACCAACTCTTCCTCTTCCTGCTCATCTACGGCCTGATCCAGCACTCTTCGCAGGGCACGCTCCAGGAAGAAAACAAATGGGATGATGTCGCTGATGGTGCCTTCGGTGCGACTGACTAGGTTTGTCACCTCCTCAAAAGGACGCATGAGCCTACAGGCATTGCGCATGAGCGTCCAGTAACGTGGCAAAAAAATTCCCAGCTCCGCAGAGGCTGTCCTAGCACCCCGGTCATACAAATACTCGTTGACGGCTTTTTCTTGTTGGAGCAGGTGGTCGAACATTAGGAGTGCTGAATTCCAACGTGTCGAGCTGTCGCAAATCAAGCGCCTCACTGGCATGTTGTGGATGTCTGAAAAGTGCACCATGGCCGTGTAGGATTGCCTGAAATGGCCACACACCTTCCTGGCCTGCTTGAGGACGTCCTGTAAGCCTGGGTACTTATGCACAAAGCGTTGTACGATCAGATTACACACATGTGCCATGCACGGCACATGTGTCAACTTGCCCAAATTCAATGCCGCCAACAAATTGCTTCCGTTGTCACACACCACTTTGCAGATCTCCAGTTGGTGCGGAGTCAGCTACTGATCCACCTGTGCGTTCAGGGCGGACAGGAGTGCTGGTCCGGTGTGACTCTGCTTTAAGGCAAGTCAGCCCCAAGACGGCGTGACACTGCCGAATCCGGGATGTGGAATAGCCCCTGGGGAGCTGGGGGGGTGCCGTTGATGTGGAGCAAGACGCAGCAGCAGAAGAGGACTCAGCCAAGGAGGTTATGGAGTAGGAGGAGTAGAGGAGGTGGCAGCAGGCCTGCCTGCAAGTCGTGGCGGTGTCACCAACTCTTCTGCAGAGCCACGCATTCCATGCTTGGCAGCCATCAGCAGGTTTACCAAATGCGCAGTATAAGTGATATACCTGCCCTGACCGTGCTTTGCAGACCAGGTATCAGTGGTCAGATGGACCCTTGCCCCAACACTGTGTGCCAGACATGCCATTACTTCCTTTTGCACAATCGAGTACAGGTTGGGGATTGCCTTTTGTGCAAAGAAATTTTGGCCGGGTACCTTCCACTGCGGTGTCCCAATAGCTACACATTTTTTGAAGGCCTCAGACTCCACCAGCTTGTATTTTAAAAGCTGGCGGGCTAAGAGTTCTGACAAGCCAGCTGTCAGAGGCCAGGCAAGGGGGTGACTTTGTGACATTGGCTTGTTACGCTCAAACATGTCCTTGACAGACACCTGACTGTGGGCAGATGAGCAGGTACTCCTCAAGGCGAGAGGCGGAGTGGCGGGTGGTTGAGAGGGGGCAAGGAGGACAGCAGTGGCTGAAGATGCTGGACCAGGAGGAGGATGGCGGCTTTGAGTTTGTGTGCTGCTTGTACTCATGTGTTGATCCCATAGGTGTTTGTGATGTGCGATCATGTGCCTTCACAAAGCAGTTGTACCTAAGTGGGTGTTGGACTTCCCACGACTCAGTTTCTTTTGGCACAGGTTGCAAATGGCATCGCTGTTGTCAGAGGCAGACACACAAAAAAAATGCCACACTGCTGAGCTCTGCAATGATGGCATTCTGGTGGTGGCAACAGCATGCGTTGATTGGCGTGCTATCTTGCTGAACCCGGGTGCCGATGCATGCTGTCTGACTGTGCCACTAGCTCCTTGCGGCGACCTCCTCCTGCTTGCAACTCGTCTCCTCCTCCTCTCTGTCACCCTATCTGAACTTCCCCCTGGTCTTCTTCTCTTCTAGCGGGCACCCACGTGACATCCACGGACACATAGTCATCATCAACTGCTTCAGTTGTATCTGACAACTCAGCAAAGGAAGCAGCAGCGGGTACAACATCATCATCGTCACACCGTACGTCCATGTGTGTAACGCTGCCTGACTGAGACATATCTCTGTTATCTACATCCTCTGGCAATAATGGTTGCGCATCACTCATTTCTTCCAACTGATGTGTAAATAACTCCTCTGACAGATCAAGTGAAGCAGCTGAGGTGCTAGTGTTGGTGGTGGCGGCAGGCAGGCGAGTGGTAACTTAAGAGGTGCCAGAAGCTAAGCTGGAGGAGGATGGTGCCTCAAGGTTCCTAGCGGAAGCTGTAGAAGATTCGGTGTCCTGTGTTAGCCAGTCAACTATGTCCTCAGAACTTTTCGAGTTCAGGGTACGTGGCCTCTGAACACTGGGCATTATTCTAGGGCCAAAGGGAATCACAGCACCACGACCACGACGGCCCCTGCGGGGTGGCCTGCCTTTGCCTGTCATTTTATTTCGATTAGTGGTACTATGCGTGCAAGCTACCGTTAGACCAGATATGAGTGGCACTGTGCACTGGCAGAAGTTGGCAGAGTAGGCGCAGTAGGCCTGACACACACGCTTGCAGACAACTAACTGCTATTCAATCTATTACAGTCAAATTTCTTTCTTTTTTTTTAAATTGTACACTACTGTTACACCAGATATGAGTGGCACTGGTGTGACACTGTGCCCTGGCAGGCCCTGAAACGCACACGTGTGAAGGGCAGGCAAGTGACTGCTATTATTTCACAGTCAAATTTCTATATTTTTTTTTTTTATGAACACTACTGTTACACCAGATATGAGTGGCACTAGTGTGACACTGTGCCCTTGCAGGACCTGGATGCTGTCCAGGAGGCGGGAGGGTCTGGGAGGGAGGGTCTGCTGCTGATTGGCTGGAATGTGTCTGCTGACTGTGAGGTACAGGGTCAAAGTTTACTCAATGATGACGAATAGGGGGCGGACCGAACATCGCATATGTTCGCCCGCCGCGGTGAACGTGAACAAGCGATGTTCGCCCGGAACTATTCGCTGGCGAACTATTCGGGACATCTCTAGTGGGGGTGAATAGGATGAGAGTGAAGTTGAATCGGGCGATGGGCCACTTTATGGCCAGGAATGGGACAGTGGCGGTAAGGCACAGGGAGCTCGAAAAGGGGGTTGGGGGTTTTAGAGGTCCAATGGTGTGCATTTGAATGCAGTTGGTTTGGACTTGTGAAGTTTGGCTGTACAGGAAGGTATCGAGACGGCTTTGGGTGTATGGAGTAAGGGGTCAAGTCTGCGCGTTGGTGGTGGGGGGAGGTCCTTTAAGTTGGTGATATTCGCTGTTGAGGATAATGGGAGGGCTCCGCTGTTGGGGCTGGACTCCCAGTTGGGGCGAAAGTAAAGGGGGTCATTCAGTGGTGCTTCCGAGCTGGCGGGCAACAGCTGGAGGGAAGATGGCACCCCAATGGGGCAATTCAGCTGTTTGGGGCTTCAAGGACCTCCCCTTGCAAGGAAATAGTTATCAGTGTTTTATGGTTATATACACTACGTGCAGAATTTAGGCAAATGAGTATTTTGACCACATCATCCTCTTTATGCATGTTGTCTTACTCCAAGCTGTATAGGCTCGAAAGCCTACTACCAATTAAGCATATTAGGTGATGTGCATCTCTGTAATGAGAAGGGGTGTGGTCTAATGACTTCAACACCCTATATCAGGTGTGCATAATTATTAGGCAACTTCCTTTCCTTTGGCAAAATGGGTCAAAAGAAGGACTTGACAGGCTCAGAAAAGTCAAAAATAGTGAGATATCTTGCAGAGGGATGCAGCACTCTTAAAATTGCAAAGCTTCTGAAGCGTGATCATCGAACAATCAAGCGTTTCATTCAAAATAGTCAACAGGGTCGCAAGAAGCGTGTGGAAAAACCAAGGCGCAAAATAACTGCCCATGAACTGAGAAAAGCTGCAACATCACTGGAGTGCCCAAAAGCACAAGGTGTGCAATACTCAGAGACATGGCCAAGGTAAGAAAGGCTGAAAGACGACCACCACTGAACAAGACACACAAGCTGAAACGTCAAGACTGGGCCAAGAAATATCTCAAGACTGATTTTTCTAAGGTTTTATGGACTGATGAAATGAGAGTGAGTCTTGATGGGCCAGATGGCTGGATTGGTAAAGGGCAGAGAGCTCCAGTCCGACTCAGACGCCAGCAAGGTGGAGGTGGAGTACTGGTTTGGGCTGGTATCATCAAAGATGAGCTTGTGGGGCCTTTTTGGGTTGAGGATGGAGTCAAGCTCAACTCCCAGTCCTACTGCCAGTTTCTGGAAGACGCCTTCTTCAAGCAGTGGTACAGGAAGAAGTCTGCAAGGTAAGAAAAACATGATTTTCATGCAGGACAATGCTCCA
Organism: Bufo gargarizans; assembly: GCF_014858855.1. Classification (NCBI taxonomy): domain Eukaryota; kingdom Metazoa; phylum Chordata; class Amphibia; order Anura; family Bufonidae; genus Bufo; species Bufo gargarizans. The sequence goes on from NC_058085.1 coordinate 127,040,271, forward strand.
CCACACGCGTCCAAGTACTCCACAACGTGGCTGGCAAGAAAGGGTATAAAAGAAAAAAATCTAATGACATGGCCTCCTTGTTCACCTGATCTGAACCCCATTGAGAACCTGTGGTCCATCATCAAATGTGAGATTTACAAGGAGGGAAAACAGTACACCTCTCTGAACAGTGTCTGGGAGGCTGTGGTTGCTGCTGCACGCAATGTTGATGGTGAACAGATCAAAACACTGACAGAATCCATGGATGGCAGGCTTTTGAGTGTCCTTGCAAAGAAAGGTGGCTATATTGGTCACTGATTTGTTTTTGTTTTGTTTTTGAATGTCAGAAATGTATATTTGTGAATGTTGAGATGTTATATTGGTTTCACTGGTAAAAATAAATAATTGAAATGGGTATATATTTGTTTTTTGTTAAGTTGCCTAATAATTATGTACAGTAATAGTCACCTGCACACACAGATATCCCCCTAAAATAGCTAAAACTAAAAACAAACTAAAAACTACTTCCAAAAATATTCAGCTTTGATATTAATGAGTTTTTTGGGTTCATTGAGAACATGGTTGTTGTTCAATAATAAAATTAATCCTCAAAAATACAACTTGCCTAATAATTCTGCACTCCCTGTATTTATATGTTGTATATTAATAAACGGCTGCTGTGGCTGATTCATTCCAGCCTGAGTGTTTATTAAGGGGGAGCAGGGATTATTAAGCACTTGGTTGGAGCTGTATCGGGAGGGAGGGGGTCGATTCAGGGAAAAAAGAGCGAGTGAATATTTGAAGGGGTTGGACGGCAGGTAACCCATACCCCCGTCATGTTTGTGGGGAGCTGCAAAAGTGAATATTTTCATCCAATACTTTTTCCAGGAGATAAGCTGCCACCAGAAGTCTCTGGCAGTGGCTTTCTCTCTTCTCCCCAATGAATACACATTTGGCAAAGCCAAACATGTATGTGTATGAGGGAGTCGGGAGAGATACTGTAGCTGTCGGCAGAACTATCAGCTATTGAATGTACATGCCTCCCTTAGAAGCAGATGATTGATATTGGTCTACCAAAATCCTTCTCTACAAGTGTCTCTCCCAGTGTTACTCCCCCTGGGGCATATGATGCATGTAGATTATTAGTACCCAGATGCTAACTCTACACTTGTCCACACTGAATCTCATTTGCTAAGTGGATGATGAGTATTTGAAATGTATTTAACCCAGGGATAGATATTGACAAAGTTTCTCAGCGGTTGAAGTCACATTAATTTGCATTGTACCTTGCAGGCTCGAATTAGGATGTAGAAGTTGAGTGAGGGCCAAAAAGGGCGAAGCTACTGCAGGCCCGACATGACCGGGTTTGCAGGGGAGAGCAAGGACAGAAGGGGTTAATAATTTGAAAGAAATGGTGCTAGGGCTGTGGGGGTCAGGGATTGGTCAAGCAAGGGCACATGGGCCTGGGAGGAGTAAGTAGGAGAGGGGTACATGACATCCTGCCAAGAAACAGTTAGTCATCCGGAACAGGACCTGGGAACGGACATACCTGTTGTCTGCAGTGATGGCGTCCAGGGATTTTCTTGCTTCTCTGCGGGAAGCGGCAGCTCAGCATGGGGTGGCATGGCTTCAGGAGCAGCTTAGCCTGGCAATATGTGAGGAAGAAGTTAATCACCGGACTTCCTCTCGCGCACCGCCTTCCCGCCAATGCCGACCTCCAGAGTACCTCAGACCTGATGTTCCCCGCTGGTCCCGTCGTGTCAGAAGCCCCAGCACGTGTCCTCCAGTCCCCTCTGGCAGTGTGCTGCAGAATTCCACCAGAGCCAGGACCGGGAGGACTCGGGATGCACCTCGGGGTACAGCTTCACGTGGTGTCCCTGCCTCTTCTGTGCCCTCCTTTGACTCTGCATCGCCTGGACCCCCCCCCTCAAGCAACACCCCCACCTGTACCTGGGTCAGCTGTGCCCTCTCCTCTACCTGTTCGGGGGGCGGCTCGCAAATCCTCCACTCCCAGAGCCTGGCGCAGAGCAGAAGATAATGAAAGCGGAGCACGTGGTGTGCTCTCTCCTCCTTCAGTTCACAGTGCACGGGAGATAGCAATACCGGCACAGACCACTAGAGGGCGTGAGGAACCACAATTTGCTGCCATCATCCCTGAATCTGCCTCTCTAGTACAGCAAGTAACGCAGGGGTCTGTGGGAGACCGCCGTACGGAGCGCTGCTCGGTTGATGAGGAGATGACATCGCCTGATGATGCCGCAGCCAGTCTGTAAGATGGAGATCTGCGACCTTCATGTCATACGTCCGGCCAGACGGCTGTTCCGGATCCTGTCCCGAGTCAGCCGGGAGAGTCCAATACGGTTCCCCTCCCCCTTTCTATATCCTCTCCTATTATGTCTTTGTTGCATGGGTTAGGGTCGTCGCTTGCGCCACACTTATCGGGACATTGGCGCGAGACTGGGGAGGCGTTTGTGCAATTTTTAGCCGGTTTGTCACATTTTAGGCTCCCTGTTCTCCAGCCTCAGATTTCGCCGGTGTCAGCGTGTGTGGGTATGTCATCAGGGGAGGTGTTATTGGAGCCGGTTAGAACAGGGGCTTCCGAGATAGTTAGTGTTCCCACAGTTCCTGCGCTTGCTGGGGGGAGGTTCAACCTAATGTGGATTCGGTAGTTGTCTCAAAAGGAATGAGTAACCCTGCTGTGCGTATGGCGGACGCGGCCCATGGCAAAGTTTATGTTTGTTTTGACGGTCTGCTAGGGGCCCATTTAAAGCAGGAGGTGCGAAAAAAAATATGGAAAGATGAATACGTAGAGATATTCGCATTGCTTCCTCTTGAGAAATTTAATTTGGACAGAGGTAAACCGGGCGACACTAAGAAAGAGGAGGAAGAAAGGCGTCTGTATTATTGGATACCACGCACTTTTTCCAACTGGCTTCAGGCGTTCGCCATACTAGCCAGTGTCATTGGGGAACGTGCACCATAGAATTGCTCCCCCCTTTTTTGTTACATGGACTCGATAGGCGAAGCTTATCGGGTTTATGGTGGCATGGCCTGGCTCCGGTATATTGAGCAATTCCGGCAGCGTAAGGCAATCCATCCCTCTCTGTGGGACCACAAGGATATCTCTTTGTGGATGCGTTTAATGGTGGCTGCGCGATCTCCTGCACAGCCTTTTCGTTCGGGGGCCAGGGGTTCACCCTAACCAGCGACCAGGCTGTTGCTGGCAGTTAAACGAGGGGCATTGCCGCTTCGGGGCCTCCTGTCGTTTCAGACACGAGTGTGCGACCTGCGGAGGAATACACGCACAAACAAAGTGTTTTAGACGGAACGCGAGGCCTCGTCCCGGTGATTTTGCGGGAAAAAGGGACGACGCCGGTGAGGCTCAAAGCAATGATCAAGTTTCTAAGTGAGTATCCAGACAGGGTCGATTCGGTTTTAAAATCCCTTTTGTACCTGATTCACCGGTTTTTCGTCCTCGGAACCTGAAGTCAGCCCGACAGCACAGTAAGGCGGAGAAGTTAGCCAAGGAGCTGACCTTGGGACGCATGGCGGGTCCATTTCTTGACCCGCCATGGCCCCACTTACGGGTCTCTCCTTTAGGAGTGGTGCCAAAAAAGGAACCGAATACATTTTGGCTGATCCAACACTTGTCCTACCCCACAGGGTTTTCCGTTAATGACTGTATTGGACAGGGATTGAGTTCAGTAGTATATGTATCTTTTGACAAGGCTATGGATTGGGTACTTCGGTGTGGGGAGGGAGCACTCATGGCCAAGACTGACATTCAAGCGGCCTTTCAGAGGCATTCAGCACTTTTCTTGAATGGGTAGTGAGAAGAGAGTCGGGTTTTCAGTCAGTACTGCATTACTTAGACGATTTTCTTTGTATAGGCCCTGCTACGTCTCGGCAATGTTCTGTATTGCTTCATACTGTCGAACAGATGGCACACCGTTTTGGGGTTCCTTTGGCCCATGACAAAACCGTTGGTCCAGTGACAGTGCTTTCCTTTTTGGGTATTGAATTGGATTCTGTTGCTATGGAATGCTGGTTACCCCTTGACAAGCTAACAGAGTTGCGCAACCTGGTCCATGACATATTAGGGATGCGAAAAGTTTGCTTGCGTCAGCTTCAATCATTGTTGGGCAAGTTGAACTTCGCATGCCGAATTATACCCATGGGGCGGATTTTTTGTCGACGGTTAGCAATGGCCATGTCAGGGATCCAGACCCCATTACATTTCATCCGTTTAAATAGTAATCACAAGGCAGACCTTTGGGTTTGGGCAAAGTTTTTTGATTTAATGGGCGGTCCCTGTGGTGGGCGGACTGGGCAGATAGTGTCGACATAGAATTATACATGGATGCCTTGGGGGCATTGGGATTTGGGGCGTACTTTCAGGGTCAGTGGATGGCAGGCATTTGGCCTTCTCAATGGCAAGCTGCGGGGCTGACTCGTAATTTGACTCTGTTGGAACTGTTCCCAATAGTAGCGGCTTTGGAAGTTTGGGGACCACATTTTCAGAACAGGCGTGTTCATTTCTGCTGCAACAATTTGTCGGTGGTACAGGCCATTAACAGTATTTCGGCATCTTCACCAAGTGGTTCTGCGAGGGTTGGAGCTTATTGCATGGATGTGTGCTCGTCATGTTCCAGGGATTTCTAACTCCATTGCTGACTCCTTGTCTCGATTACAGCACGGAATTCCCTGCCCGGAACATCTATGGAGTCTGGCATTCGGTTTGCCTTCGCCTTGATGGGTTGTGCACTGAGTGATTCGATGAGGCGCTCTTATCAGACTGTTTGGAGAGAATGGTTGCTTTTCTGTGGATGGTTAGGTCATGACGGGGTTACTGGGGATTTAAACCCGTTGTTGCTGTCTTTCATTGGTTCTGCCTACGAGACGGGTTTTTCGGGTTCCAGTTTATTGAAACAGGTAGCGGGTTTAGCTTATTGGTTTAAACTTTTGAATATTCCGGATATCACAAAGGAATTTGTGGTGATTCAAGCTTTAAAGGGCTACCGTAAGTCTGTGGTTTCTTTAGATGGGCGTCATCCGGTTTCATTTGATCTGTTAGTCTCCATCGTTTCAGATTTACAGTATGTTTGCATGTCTGTTTATGAGCGACTATTGTTTTCGGCAGCATATCTATGTCCTTGCATTTTTTGGGGCTTTTCGGATTAGCGAGTTGATTAGTTGCACCTGCGTGTCTCATGATGGCATACAATGGACAGATGTTTCTTGTCATGCTGATCAAGTGCTGTGCTGGTTGAGAAAATCCAAGTCTGATCAGCAGGGAAGGGGGCGTATGATTAAGCTGTTTCCGATTAAGGGTTCAGGCGTCTGTCCAGGGCGATGCGTACGGGAGTTTTTGGTGGTCCGGCCGGACCTATGTGGGGGTTCTTTTTTATTGCATGAAGACGGCAAGGCCCTTTCCCGTTTTCAATTTGTTGCAGTCTTCAAAAAGGTTATTGCCAGACAAGGCCTGAATGTTAGGGACTATGTGTCTCATTCATTCAGGATTGGGGCTGCCACAGAAGCAACTAGATGAGGTCTGTCTGACGAGCTTGTTCGCAGGATTGGGAGGTGGAAGTCTGGAAGATTTCGATCATATGTACGTCTGTCTGGTTTGTAAATTTCATGGCATTATATTTCAGTTTTTAATTTGTTTTCTTTTTACCTTATTTTAGACTCTAGAATTTGCCTGGTTTGGATCGTGGGCCACTTATACGTCTATTGGGGGGCCCTGCGGGCCGATGTACGCCCAGATGGTAGGCAGCTTGGTTTCCCGAGGAGCGAGGTGTGCCTGCATTCTATCGGAGTTCGAGGCTTGTTATAGGGTGGTGTGCTTCCAGAGTTGCATTTTTACTCCCGGTTAGACTGGGCACCTGATGTCTTGGTTTTACATGCTGGAGGGAATGACCTCGGCGTCCGGTCTTCTAGGCAGTTGATTCGGGATATTAAGTTTGAAATTCTGAGATAGTTATCTTTGTTTCCTGGTATTTTGTTGGTGTGGTCGAAAATGGTAGCCCGTTTAGAGTGGAGGTACGCGTGTTCTGTGGAGAAACTGAATAGAGTGAGGGGTAGAATTAATAAGGAGGTGTCCCGTTTTGTTTCCCGTATTGGAGGCGTAGTAGTGGTCCGCCATAGAGACCTCGAAGTGCCTGATTGGGCAATGATGAGACCAGATGGGGTACATTTGAACGAGATTGGCATGGACATTTGGAATCTCGGTGTGCAGGAAGGTATTGAAAGGCTGTCAGGGTGTGGCGGGATTCGCAGGCACAAGGGGTCGTGTCTGCTCTTCTTGGCGAGGAGGAGGTCATGCATGGAACGGATTGAGGTGGTAGTTGGGGAACCATTGGAGAGATGGCGTAAGGTGGTGTAAGGGATCGATTATGGATACTGGAAGTTATCATCCCTGAGTCGGTGTGTTGCGACTGGGGATGTCAGGGCAACTATGACCTCCTCTCCTGACAACCTGTCTGGTTAATATGTTTTATGATGTTCATGATGTTTATGATGTTTATAACATGTTAGTTAATAAAGAGGCTGCTGTGGCCAACCTTTTTCCATCGTCACACAGTGTCAAGACTGGTTATTTTACAGTTACTTGGGCTCTCACACTCTGCAATACCTTAGTCATGTAATCTAATGCAGTTTTGACTTCTAATTATATAAAACTTAAAAATGTTCTCTGGGACTTAAATGGGCACTTGCTAATGTATTGTGATTGCCCATATTACCTCTTTTGCTGTCTCGGTTCATTTTTCATCACATTATACACTGCTCACTTCCATGGTTACGACCACCTTGCAATCCAGCAGGTAGTTGTACTTGCATGAAAAGCTGCCTGCCTCTCTGGTGGCCGTGACTGCGGGAGAATGCATAGGCCAAAGCTTTTTCCTATTGTGTGCAAGCGTAGCCACCACTGTTGAATTGCAAGGCATAAATCCCATGCAGTAGAAGCCAATTTTCTTAATTTTAAGGGGAAACATCCTTCCCAAATCCAATTAGGCAATCAGAATAACTCCCTGGATCAACAACCCATCTCTAGTAGCTATAGTCTGTAATATTATTAAACTCCAGAAATACATCCAGGCCCCTCTTAAAGTCTTTTAGTGAACTCACCATCACCACCTCCTCAGGCAGAGCGTTCCATAGTCTCACTGGTCTTACCATAAAGAATCCTCTTCTATGTTTGTGTACAAACCTTCTTTCCTCCAGACGCAGAGGAAAGAAGACGTACCATTTTCTATATTTCATAAGGTATGCTCCCTTGCCAAGTCTTTTGTGCTGCTCACACACAGGTCCTGTCCATAGGATGGCTGCTGATGGAGAGTCATGTGACCAGGGAAATCACCTCCATGTGATGGCAGGTGCAGTGTGTTTGAACAGAAGAGACATCACATGGAGGGGATTCCCCTGGTCACATGACCCTCCACCAGCGGTCATTTTATGGACATGACCTGTGTGTGGACAGCTAAAAAACATGAAAAACAGGGGGGCATACCTTATGAAATACAGTGATCCCACAAGATACAATGGCTTCAGGATACAATATTTTCAACATACAATGGTCTTTTCTGACCCATTGTAAGTTGAAATCAGACTCAACATACAACAACATACACTCCTCGAGGTATACAAAACTGATTTTACAAACTTTGTTAACCCTTTAGGTGTTCCACAAGAATTAATGGAAAATGGAGAGAAAATTTCTGAATTTCACTTTTTTGGCAGATTTTACATTTTAATATATTTTTTTCCAGTAGCAAAGCAAGGGTTAACAGCCAAATAAAACTCTATTTATTACCCTGATTCTGCGGTTTACAGAAACACCCCACATGTGATCGTAAACTGCTGTATGGGTACACGGCAGGGCGCAGTAGTAAAGGAGTGCCATATGGTTTTTGGAAGGCAGATTTAGCTGAACTGGTTTTTAGATGCCATGTCCCATTTGAAGCACCCCTGATGCACCCCTCAGTAGAAACTCCAAAAAGTGACCACATTTTGGAAACTACGGGATAAGGTGCCAGTTTTGTTGATACTATTTTGGGGTACATATGATTTTTAATTGCTCTATATTAAGTTTTTTGTGAGGCAAGGTAACCAAAAAAAATGATGTTTTGGCACCATTTTTATTTGTATTTTTTAACAACATTCATCTGATAGGTTAGATCATGCACTATTTTTATACAGCAGGTTGTTACGGACGCAATGATATCAAATATGTCTACTTTCTATGATGTTTGTTTCAGTTTTACATAATAAAGCATTTTTGAAAACAAAAATTAGTTTTTTGTATCTCCATTTTCTGAACACCCTATATATTTTTTTTTTCTGCCGTTAGTCTTGTGCAGGGGCTCGTTTTTTTGCAGGAAGTGTTGACGTTTTTATTGGTACCATTTTTGGGTACATATGATTTTTTGATCATTTATTATTACACTTTATGGGGCAAGGTGACCAAAAAATTGTGCAGTTTTTATTTATTTATTTTTACAGCGTTTACCTGAGGGATTAGGTCATGTGACTTTTTTATAGAAAATATCGTTACGGACGTGGCAATACCTAATATGTCTACTTTTTCTTTTTTATTTAAGTTTTACACAATAATAGCATTTTTGAAACCAAAATAATGATATTTTAGTGTATCCATAGTCTGTGAGCAATAGCCTTTTTATTTTTTGACCGATTCTCTTAGGTAGGGTCTAATTTTTTGTGGGATGAGGTGACGGTCTGATTGGTACTATTTTGGGGGCATACGCCTTTTGATCACTTGCTGTTGCAATTTTTGTGATGTAATGTTTGTCACATTACATCACAAATGGCATTTTTTTTTACTTTTTTTTTTTTTACGGTGTTCACCTGAGGGTCATGGGATATTTTTATAGAGCTGGTTGTTACGGACGTGTTGATACCGAATATGTATATATATATATTTTTCACTTTAGCACAATAATAGCAGCTTTGAAGCTGAAAATAATCATATTTTAGTGTCTCCATTGTCTGAGAGTGATAGATTTTTTATTTTTTGACCGATTCTCTTAGGTAGGGTCTCATTTTTTGCGGGATGAGGTGACTGTCTGATTGGTACTATTTTCGGGGGGGCATACACCTTTTTGATCACTTGCTGTTGCAATTTTTGTGATGTAATGTGACAAAAATAGCTTTTTTTTTTTTTTTTTTTTTTACGGTGTTCACCAGAGGGGTTAGGTCATGTGATATTTTTATAGAGCTGGTTGTTACGGATGTGTTGATACCATATATGTATTTTTTTTTTTTATGTATTTCACTTTAGCACAATAATTGCAGTTTTGAAATAAAAAAAATTATGTTTTAGTGTCTCCATGTTCTGAGAGCTATAGTTTTTTTTATTTTTTGGGCGATTGTCTTAGGTAGGGGCTAATTTTTTGCGGGATGACCATTTTGTGGGACATACACCTTTTTTATCGCTTGGTGTTGCACATTTTGTGATGTAAGGTGACAAAAAATGCTTTTTTTACACCGTTTTAATTTTAATTTTTTATGGTGTTTATCGGACTGGGTGGATCATGTGATATATTTATAGAGCCGGTCATTATGGACGCGGCGATACCTAATATGTGTGGGTTTTGTTTTTCTATTTTTTATTATAAAATAAGGGGAAAGGGGTGTTTTTTTTTTTCTTTTTTACTTTATTAATTTTATTACTTTATTAATTTAACACTTTTTTTTTTTTTTCTTTACTTTATTTCTGATGTTCACTTTTGGGGGTCTGATTACCACTGCAATACATTACAATACATCTGTATTGTAATGCATTGCCTGTTAGTGTATGACACTGAGTCATACACTAACAGGTTGCCTAGGAGACCCTTCCTGAGGCTGGATCTCCTTGGCACCCGTAGAAGTCAGTTCCCGATGCCGCGCAATGCATTGGGCAGCCTCTGCACGGCATAAGGCTGCCTTGTCACGCATCGGGTCCCCGCCACAGCAGCGCGATCACTCGCCTGACACAAACCCCTTCTATGTCGCGGTCAGTGCGGACCGCGGCATAGAAGGGGTTACTCCAGTGCCCGCACAAGATCACCATGACGTACTATTACGTTAAATTGCGGGAACACAGTGGTTCCCATGACGTAGTAGTACGTCATAGGTCAGGAAGGGGTTAAAGATAGTGTGCTGCTGTTTTTTGTTTTTGTGCTATTCCTGGCTTTTATATGTAAGGACTAGGGATGAGCGAACCCGAACTGTATAGTTCGGGTTCGTACCGAATTTTGGGGTGTCCGTGACACGGACCCGAACCCGGACATTTTCGTAAAAGTTCGGGTTCGGTGTTCGTCGCTTTCTTGGCGCTTTTTGAAAGGCTGCAAAGCAGCCAATCAACAAGCGTCATACTACTTGCCCCAAGAGGCTGTCACAGCCATGCCTACTATTGGCATGGCTGTGATTGGCCAGAGCACCATGTGACCCAGCCTCTATTTAAGCTGGAGTCACATAGCGCCGCCCGTCACTCTGCTCTGATTAGCGTAGGGAGAAGTTGCAGCTGCGACAGTAGGGCGAGATTAGGCTGATTAACTCCTCCAAAAGACTCCATCCATTGATCGATCTGCAGCTGTGGATGATTGAACTGCTGCTATTGAATTGCTCACTGTTTTTAGGCTGCCCAGAGCGTTTTTCAGTCACTTTTTTCTGGGGTGATCGGCGGCCATTTTGTGTCTTGTGTTGCGCCAGCACAAGCTGCCACCAAGTGCATTTAACCCTCAATGGTGTGGTTGTTTTTTGGCTAAAGCCTACATCAGGGTGAAGCTGTCACACCAAGTGCATTTAACCAGCAATAGTCTGTTTATTTTTTGGCCATATACTACATCAGGGGCAAGCTGCGCCTGTCACCAAGTGCATTTAACCCTCAATGGTGTGGTTGTTTTTTGGCTAAAGCCTACATCAGGGTGAAGCTGTCACACAAAGTGCATTTAACCAGCAATAGTGTGGTTATTTTTTTGCCATATCCCAGTGTAATTCTGTCAGTAAACGTATACCTGTCACCCAGCGCCTAAATACTAGGCCTCAAGTTTATATCCAGCTAAATCTGTCGTTACTGCTGTACTGTTGTGGCTGGGCAAGTTATTTAGTGTCCGTCAAAGCACATTTTTTGTTCTGGGTTGAAATACAATTCCCAATTTAGCAATTTCCTAATTTAGTGGTTTCTGCTGTATCAGGCCTACTTTAAATACATCCCTAAAAGGGTATATCAGAATCAAGGTGCTGATAGGGTCATTCTCAATAACTTCACACACGCTACTGTGCATATCACAGTCTAATTCTGTCCGTAAAATGTATACCTGTCACCCAGTGCCTAAATACTAGGCCTCAAATTCATAGTCAGCTAAATCGGTGGTTACTGCTGTGCCTGTATTAGTGTAATACGGTACCTAAATAGATAGCCAGATAGTGTTAGGTGTCTGTAAAAAAAGGCCTGAATTTGAATTCAATACATTGGGCCAAATAATATTTTTGTTGTTGTGGTGAACGATAACAATGAGGAAAACATCTAGTAAGGGACGCGGACGTGGACATGGTTGTGGTGGTGTTAGTGGACCCTCTGGTGCTGGGAGAGGACGTGGCCGTTCTGCCACATCCACACGTCCTAGTGTACCAACTACCTCAGGTCCCAGTAGCCGCCAGAATTTACAGCGATATATGGTGGGGCCCAATGCCGTTCTAAGGATGGTAAGGCCTGAGCAGGTACAGGCATTAGTCAATTGGGTGGCGGACAGTGGATCCAGCACGCTCACATTATCTCCCACCCAATCTTCTGCAGAAAACACACAGATGGCGCCTGAAAACCAACCCCATCAGTCTGTCACATCACCCCCATGCATACCAGGGAAACTGTTTGAGCCTCAAGTTATGCAGCAGTCTCTTATGCTGTTTGAAGACTCTGCTGGCAGGGTTCCCCAAGGGCATCCACCTAGCCCTTCCCCAGCGGTGGAAGACATAGAATGCACTGACGCACAACCACTTATGTTTCCTGATGATGAGGACATGGGAATACCACCTCAGCAAGTCTCTGATGATGACGAAACACAGGTGCCAACTGCTGCGTCTTTCTGCAGTGTGCAGACTGAACAGGAGGTTAGGGATCAAGACTGGGTGGAAGACGATGCAGGGGACGATGAGGTCCTAGACCCCACATGGAATGAAGGTCGTGCCACTGACTTTCACAGTTCGGAGGAAGAGGCAGTGGTGAGACCGAGCCAACAGCGTAGCAAAAGAGGGAGCAGTGGGCAAAAGCAGAACACCCGCCGCCAAGAGACTCCGCCTGCTACTGACTGCCGCCATCTGGGACCGAGCACCCCAAAGGCAGCTTCAAGGAGTTCCCTGGCATGGCACTTCTTCAAACAATGTGCTGACGACAAGACCCGAGTGGTTTGCACGCTGTGCCATCAGAGCCTGTAGCGAGGCATTGACGTTCTGAACCTTAGCACAACCTGCATGACCAGGCACCTGCATGCAAAGCATGAACTGCAGTGGAGTAAACACCTTAAAAACAAGGAAGTCACTCAGGCTCCCCCTGCTACCTCTTCTGCTGCTGCCGCCTCGGCCTCTTCCTCCGCCTCTGGAGGAACGTTGGCACCTGCCGCCCAGCAAACAGGGGATGTACCACCAACACCACCACCACCTCCGTCACCAAGCGTCTCAACCATGTCACACGGCAGTGTTCAGCTCTCCATCTCTCAAACATTTGAGAGAAAGTGTAAATTCCCACCTAGCCACCCTCGATCCCTGGCCCTGAATGCCAGCATTTCTAAACTACTGGCCTATGAAATGCTGTCATTTAGGCTGGTGGACACAGACAGCTTCAAACAGTTCATGTCGCTTGCTGTCCCACAGTATGTTGTTCCCAGCCGCCACTACTTCTCCAAGAGAGCCGTGCCTTCCCTGCACAACCAAGTATCCGATAAAATCAAGTGTGCACTGCGCAACGCCATCTGTAGCAAGGTCCACCTAACCACAGATACGTGGACCAGTAAGCACGGCCAGGGACGCTATATCTCCCTAACTGCACACTGGGTAAATGTAGTGGCAGCTGGGCCCCAGGCAGAGAGCTGTTTGGCGCACGTCCTTCCGCCGCCAAGGATCGCAGGGCAACATTCTTTGCCTCCTGTTGCCACCTCCTCCTTCTCGGCTTCCTCCTCCTCTTCTTCCACCTGCTCATCCAGTCAACCACACACCTTCACCACCAACTTCAGCACAGCCCGGGGTAAACGTCAGCAGGCCATTCTGAAACTCATATGTTTGGGGGACAGGCCCCACACCGCACAGGAGTTGTGGCGTGGTATAGAACAACAGACTGACGAGTGGTTGCTGCCGGTGAGCCTCAAGCCCGGCCTGGTGGTGTGCGATAATGGGCGAAATCTCGTTGCTGCTCTGGGACTAGCCGGTTTGACGCACATCCCTTGCCTGGCGCATTTGCTGAATTTGGTGGTGCAGAAGTTCATTCACAACTACCCCGACATGTCAGAGCTGCTGCATAAAGTGCGGGCCATCTGTTCGCGCTTCCGGAGTTCACATCCTGCCGCTACTCGCCTGTCTGCGCTACAGCGTAACTTCGGCCTTCCCGCTCACCGCCTCATATGCGACGTGCCCACCAGGTGGAACTCCACCTTGCACATGCTGGACAGACTGTGCGAGCAGCAGCAGGCCATAGTGGAGTTTCAGCTGCAGCACGCACGGGTCAGTCGCACTGCGGAACAGCACCACTTCACCACCAATGACTGGGCCTCCATGTGAGACCTGTGTGCCCTGTTGCGCTGTTTCGAGTACTCCACCAACTAGGGCTGCAACGATTAATCGATGTAATCGATAATATTCGATAACTGGATTCGTTGTCGACGAATCCAGTTATCGAATAATCGCCGATTCGTTGCTATGTGGGCGGGCGCCAGGCGGGCGGTTTACTTTAAGTTATTGCATCTTTATTTTACCTTACAATCGTGACGCTCCAGTAACAACTAACAGGCAGAGCGGAGGGTGGCGTAACGTCACTTACTCATGTGACGCACCTGCTCCGCCTCCTTCATTCATAAAGTGGGCGGAGCAGGTGTGTCACGTGAGTAAGTGACGTTACGCCGCCCTCTGCTCTGCCTGTTGTTACTGGAGCGTCACGATTGTAAGGTAAAATAAAGATACAGTGAGTGATCAGTCTGCTGTGAGCAGCAGGGCCGGGGCTGTTATGGGTAGGGGGATCGGTCTATGGCACTGCTATGGGGAGGGGAAAAGGGATCTGTGCACTGTTATGGGGAAAGGGATCTGTGCACTGTTATGGGGAAAGGGATCTGTGCACTGTTATGGGGAAAGGGATCTGTGCACTGTTATGGGGAAAGGGATCTGTGCACTGTTATGGGGAAAGGGATCTGTGCACTGTTATGGGGAAAGGGATCTGTGCACTGTTATGCCCATAACAGTGCACATATCCCCTTCTCCATAACAGTGCACATATCCCCCTCTCCATAACAGCGCCACCCACAGATCCCCCTCTCCATAACAGCGCCACCCACAGATCCCCCTCTCCATAACAGCGCCACCCACAGATTCCCCTCTCCATAACAGCGCCACCCACAGATTCCCCTCTCCATAACAGCGCCACCCACAGATTCCCCTCTCCATAACAGTGCCACCCACAGATTCCCCTCTCCATAACAGCGCCACCCACAGATTCCCCTCTCCATAACAGCGCCACCCACAGATTCCCCTCTCCATAACAGCGCCACCCACAGATTCCCCTCTCCATAACAGCGCCACCCACAGATTCCCCTCTCCATAACAGCGCCACCCACAGATTCCCCTCTCCATAACAGCGCCACCCACAGATTCCCCTCTCCATAACAGCGCCACCCACAGATTCCCCTCTCCATAACAGCGCCACCCACAGATTCCCCTCTCCAAAACAGCGCCAGCCACAGATTCCCCTCTCCATAACAGCGCCACCCACAGATCCCCCTCTCCATAACAGCGCCACCCACAGATCCCCCTCTCCATAACAGCGCCACCCTTAGATCCCCCTCTCCATAACAGCGCCACCCACAGATCCCCCTCTCCATAACACCATAACAGCGCCACCCACAGATCCCCCTCTCCATAACAGCGCCACCCACAGAACCCCCTCTCCATAACAGCGCCACCCACAGAACCCCCTCTCCATAACAGCGCCACCCACAGAACCCCCTCTCCATAACAGCGCCACCCACAGATCCCCCTCTCCATAACAGCGCCACCCACAGATCCTCCCCATAACAGCACCACCCACAGATCCTCCCCATAACAGCGCCATCCACAGATCTCCCCATAATAGTGTCGTCCACAGATCCCCCCCATAACAGTGCCATCCACAATTTGTTTTAATATGGCCGTTGAACATAATTTTTCAAGTAAAATCATATAAACTGCTTTGTTTTGTAATTTTCTTGTTTTTCCCAATTAATCGATTAATCGTAGAAATTAATCGCCAACTAATCGATTATTCAAATAATCGTTAGCTGCAGCCCTACCACCAACATGGCCAGTGGCGATGACGCCGTTATCAGCGTTACAATACCACTTCTATGTCTCCTTGAGAAAACACTTAGGGCGATGATGGAAGAGGAGGAGGAAGAGGGGTCATTTTTAGCACTTTCAGGCCAGTCTCTTCGAAGTGACTCAGAGGGAGGTTTTTTACAACAGCAGAGGCCAGGTACAAATGTGGCCAGCCAGGGCCCACTACTGGAGGACGAGGAGGACGAGGATGAGGAGGAGGAGGAGGTGGAGGAGGATGAGGATTAAGCATGGTCACAGCGGGGTGGCACCCAACGCAGCTCGGACCCATCACTGGTGTGTGGCTGGGGGGAAAGGCAGGATGATGACGATACGCCTCCCACAGAGGACAGCTTGTCCTTACCCCTGGGCAGCCTGGCACACATGAGCGACTACATGCTGCAGTGCCTGCGCAACGACAGCAGAGTTGCCCACATTTTAACGTGTGCGGACTACTGGGTTGCCACCCTGCTGGATCCACGGTACAAAGACAATGTGCCCACCTTACTTCCTGCACTGGAGCGTGATAGGAAGATGCGCGAGTACAAGCGCACGTTGGTAGACGCGCTACTGAGAGCATTCCCAAATGTCACAGGGGAACAAGTGGAAGCCCAAGGCCAAGGCAGAGGAGGAGCAAGAGGTCGCCAAGGCAGCTGTGTCACGGCCAGCTCCTCTGAGGGCAGGGTTAGCATGGCAGAGATGTGGAAAAGTTTTGTCAACACGCCACAGCTAACTGCACCACCACCTGATACGCAACGTGTTAGCAGGAGGCAACATTTCACTAACATGGTGGAACAGTACGTGTGCACACCCCTCCACGTACTGACTGATGGTTCGGCCCCATTCAACTTCTGGGTCTCTAAATTGTCCACGTGGCTAGAGCTAGCCTTTTATGCCTTGGAGGTGCTGGCCTGCCCGGCGGCCAGCGTTTTGTCTAAACGTGTATTCAGCACGGCAGGGGGCGTCATTACAGACAAATGCAGCCGCCTGTCTACAGCCAATGTGGACAAGCTGACGTTCATAAAAATGAACCAGGCATGGATCCCACAGGACCTGTCCGTCCCTTGTCCAGATTAGACATTAACTACCTCCCCTTAACCATATATTATTGTACTCCAGGGCACTTCCTCATTCAATCCTATTTTTATTTTCATTTTACCATTATATTGCGAGGCTACCCAAAGTTGAATGAACCTCTCCTCTGTCTGGGTGCCGGGGCCTAAATATATGCCAATGGACTGTTCCAATGTTGGGTGACGTGAAGCCTGATTCTCTGCTATGACATGCAGACTGATTCTCTGCTGACATGAAGACAGATTCTCTGTTACGGGACCTCTCTCCTCTGCCTGGGTGCTGGGCCTAAATATATGACAATGGACTGTTGCAGTGGTGGCTGACGTGAAGCCTGATTCTCTGCTATGACATGCAGACTGATTCTCTGCTGACATGAAGACAAATTCTCTGTTACGGGACCTCTCTCCTCTGCCTGGGTGCCGGGGCCTAAATATCTGAGAATGGACTGTTCCAGTGGTGGGTGACGTGAAGCCAGATTCTCTGCTATGGGACCTCTCTCCAATTGATATTGGTTAATTTTTATTTATTTTATTTTTATTTGAATTAATTTCCCTATCCACATTTGTTTGCATGGGATTTACCTACATGTTGCTGCCTTTTGCAGCCCTCTAGCCCTTTCCTGGGCTGTTTTACAGCCTTTTTAGTGCCGAAAAGTTCGGGTCCCCATTGACTTCAATGGGGTTCGGGTTCGGGACGAAGTTCGGATCCCGAACCCGAACATTTCCGGGAAGTTCGGCCGAACTTCTCGAACCCGAACATCCAGGTGTCCGCTCAACTCTAGTAAGGACTTGTTTTATCTGTCTTAGTTATCTACTTATTTTTCTTCAATCTTCATTTTATCTTATCTTAGATGACATTTTGGGGCTTTGGAACCAATAACTCAACTTACAATGGTTTCAACATACAATGCTCGTCCTGGAATCAATTAATATTGTAACTTGAGGGACCACTTGTATAGAAAATGGTGTAGAATTTCAACAAAGACTATATTAGTATGTGTCATATAATAATTGTACAAACACATTGGTCAACAATAACCAGAAGGTGGCCAACCCCTTGAAAGACAGCTCTAAAAGTAGACAACCTCTAGACAACCCCTTTAAAGTGCCAGATAAAAGTGCCAGAAAGATAGATAGATAGATAGATAAAGCTATTTAATATATCTATGTATATATCTAGATGTATATGCTCTCTGTATATGTATATATATGTTGCCAGATATGTCCCCCAATTAGTGTCGGACTGGGGTACCTAGGGACCACCAGTAAAATTTATTTTGGGGGCCCACCGTACGGATACATTCAAATATAATAAATAATCTAACAAGTTTTTTATATGAACATAAGCTGGTTGATGTGCTGTAAATTGAATATATGTATGTAGTGTACTAAATCTAATGTGTTATGTGCCACTTGTGCAGGGGGTGGGAGACTAGGGGCCCACCTTGCTCAGGGGCCCATCGGTGGATTCTCCTGTACCCCTGTGGGCCAGTCCGAGCCTGCCCCCAATCACGGATGCCCCTCCAGCTGAAAAATATGTTTGATTCTACGTCCAATGTGGAGTTTATAGTGCAATAAGACATCGATTCACCAAGTTAAATTCCTGGGCACAGCACCTCACATCTCCTGGCAGACTTAAATTGCTTTTTTTTTTTTTTATATCCAAGCCTATGTATTCATTTGCTCATCCTGTAAGTCTCCTGTGTAATTCCTACAATATGTCTTCAGTGAATTGATGGCGTTGCAGTGGTCGTTGTGCATGCACGACGTTTGCCTCAGTATCTGCTGCTTGTTATGTTAAGTCTCTGGGGAGGATGAGGCGGAGGAGATTATTTAAATGAAAGCTTTCATAACTAACCTGAAATGGATGCACAGACTCTATCAGGTGCGCCAGCCACAGCTCTTTAATAAGCACTGAGATATTAGCTAAAAGCTCATTATAGGCTGTCAGATACAAATAAAAGATTCATTTTATTTATTTTTATTTATTTTACTCACTTATATAGCGCAGACACACCGCAAACCCATGAGGAGCGAGTGAAGAATAGGACAGGAGGGTGCACCCTTTCCTCCGTCAGAGCACTCCCTGATGTTGGGGCTCTTGCCTGGCGGTAGGTGGGGTGCCCTTGGTGTTAGGTGTCTTTGCAAAGTGCAAGGCAGGAGTGTTGATGCAGGTGCAATAGCCAGGTTAGGGTACTTTCACACTAGCGTTTTTCTTGTCCGGTATTGAGTTCCATCCTAGGGGCTCAATACTGGAAAAAAAATGATCAGTTTTATCCTAAAGCATTCTGAATGGAGAGCATTCCGTTCAGGATGCATCAGTTCAGTCCCTCTTACATTTTTTGGGCTGGAGAAAATACTGCAGAATGCTGCCGGATCCGGCATTCTTCTCATCCGCGCATGCGCAGACCTTTAAATCTGTGAAAAAAATTACCGGATCCATTTTCCAGATGACACCGGAGAGAAGGATCCGGTATTTCAATGCATTTATCAGACGGATCCACATCCGGATCTGTCTGACAAATGCATCCGTTTACGTCCGGATTGCCTGCTGGGGTCATCTGACGCAAGTGTGAAAGTAGCCTTAGCTGTAGTAAATAAATCTCTTTATTAAAGTTCAGAGTAGGAGTATTAGTACATCCAACAGTATCCACAGTTCCAAGCACATCACAATGGGATTCCTCCCATTAGCAATGTATGGATAGCAGCATAGATGGGCTTGTGGGACTTCTTTTCTCTGTCCATCTAAAGTCCATCTAAAGTCTCTCTGCAGAACCTCAGGAATACAGTTGAGGTTTTTGATCTTGGTTCTATAATTCCCAGGCAGAGCAGTACAGAATAAAGATACTGGTGGCCATAACATCTCAAAGTGTAGAAGGGTGTGCTGGCAATATTTCCTCTTACAGAAACAAAGTCTTTAATAGCCTTAAATGAGCACATTACCATGCTGATTGACTCCAATGCATGGCCTTGTAGATTCTGGATCTTCTAATCTTCCTTCTCTTTCATTCTGGAGAACTTTGGATAAAGCTGTTTTCTTAGCTGTAGCTGTCTCAGAGATTCTCTAGGACTCAGGCCTAGAGGAACAAGTAGACGTTTGCTCTCAGTAGCACAGCTATACATAGAGTCTTTCCACTGACTTGTGGCAGACCCAGGTACATCTTCTAGCAACCTAAAGGGGCTGAGTCAAGGTCAATCCTGACCTAACCATACAATTCTACTGAGTACACAAATACAATAAATCTCAACATTTCACTTTGCAATACAACATAAGAACAATCAACCTTTTTGCAGTGACTGTATTGTGCTGTAGTCCAGACATGTTCTGCAGCACTTTACAGATATAATCATTGCTTGCTATCTCCAATGGAGCTCACAGTCTAAGTTCCCTATCAGTTTGTTTCTGGACAGATGGAGAATTCACTGCTTTTAAAAGGTTTTGTTTGAAAGGGGTTGTAAACATGAAACTTTTGAAACTGACAATGGCAGCTTATTCAGTAATTGTGGTTTCCCAAAGCAGTACTAAATGAAAGTAACTGAGCTGCTGAATGGTGCTTGAGATTGTGCTGAGACTTCTGCTGTAATAAGAGAAGTTCTTCATTCACAGTTTGGACTTTCAGATATCCACGTGGCTACTATAGATGCCACAAACTATGCAATGCTACAAAACAACCTGATGCCATTAACTCAGTTCCCATTTGACTTTCAGGTGCATACCTGAGGTTGGCCTATCTAGGACATTGATGGCATATTGCTAGGATATGCTAGAATGTCAGATAGGTGTGGGTCCCACTCCTAGTACCCACTCTTATGTTCAGAACAAGCTCCCGAAGTGAAGGAGAACATACCGGGCATGTGCGGTGTGCTCTCCATTCATCGCTATGGGAGTTTCGAAAAAAGGCGAGTGAGATTGCTCAGATATTCTCAAAAGTTTCAAAGTGTTGAACGGAAAGCAGAAAGCAAAAGTGTGGCCACCTCTCCAATCACTGCAATGGGACTGCCGGAAATAGCTGAGCAGTTTTTGGAACTCCCATAGCAGTCAACGAAGGGTGGGCGTGCATGCACGGCTGCTCTCTGTTCACTTTGGGGGCCCATTCTGGAGGTAGGAGAGGGTCCCAGAGGAGGACATTCTGACATTCGTGAAATATTCTAGCAAAATACCATTAATGTCCCAGATGGTCCATCCTCTTTAAGTTGTTACCAGCAAGATCATTCCAACCATACAGGAAGACCATGTGGCTGCTATACAAGCCTTGAAGAGAGGGGGACAGCCATGGTTAGTTCCATACCTTTTACAGAACCTGGTCAGGACATCCGGTTCCAGAACCAGAACTTAATTCCCAGCTAGCTAGGTGAAAGGGAATTGGCCCAACGCCCTTCTGTCTTCGGTGGCAAAAAGTTACATCATAATTGGGGGTTCATTTTCCTTTTGCTATGTACCCTTCACTTTTCTATTTTCTCCACTGGGGCAACATGTTAGTCTATGAGCCATGTCAGTGCTTTCCAGGCATTGTATCAAGACACGAGTACCCATTGCAGCATGTCACAAGCAATCTTGCTGCCATAGTTTAGGGTTATAACATTGACCTTGCAAAACCTAAAACCTAATGAAATAAACATATTGCAGGCTCACAGGCTAGCAACACATACTGTATGTAATTGGCCCATCTGTCTGATTGAAATTGCAGACCTTCTTCATCTGGACAACCTCCACTGAGGACAAATAGCGTGTGTCCTATGACTTCTAATCCTAGGGATGCTTGCTATTATTACATTCATGGCCTGGATCTGAGAAATGGAGAAGTAAAATGACTGGGTTTACTGTAATCCTATCATGAAATATGTATGCATTTAGCCCTTGATGTCCCTGTACAGTAATCTTCCTCATGGATTATTTTTCAGAGTTTTTAGACTGATGGAATAAGGAATCAATTTCTTCATGTTTCTGCCCAATTTTCCCTCAAACAAATTGGAGTGGAAAATTACAGAGATCTTTTCCCAAGTCCATCAAAACATGCCTCCATATAATATTGGAGACATAAGGAGGTACAGTACAGTCCCACAGATTGCTATGGGTGCCATTTTGTTATACAGTATGTGCTTGAGACTTTAAAAATTGCCATTTAAAAAGTGATATATTACACTGAGCCCTGAGGGAATCTGTCACCAGGTTTATACTAGCATATCTGAGAGACAACTTAATGCTAGGGGGTTGACACTTCCTTTTTTTTGCAGTAGTTTCCTTGAAATTCCACTTTATTAGGTATAGTGCAGGCTGAGCCCAGAGTCCTTGTATCGTATCTGCCGGTTGCGCCTCTCCCCACCCTGCAGTGGCTGATTGACTGCTTTCTCCCCATTATTCTGAATAAGAAGAAAGCTATCAATCAGCAGCTAGTCAGTGAGAGGAGCTCCTGAATATTGAGGACTCCAGAGTTCAGAAACATAATTGAGAGGACTTTACTATTGATAAGCTATCCTCAAGATAGGCCATCAATACCTGATCAGCGGGGGTCTGACACTTCAGACCCCAACCAATTAGCTGTTTCGGAGTGGATGGAGCAGTATAATTCCGGTATTGGAGATACCTCAAAAAGCTTATTAGGTTGCAGGTTGTTGGACCTCTGCTGACCAAAGGTTAATGGCTTTTCCTGTAGATACTCCATCGATTGCAAAATCTTGGACAACGCCTTTAAGGATAATAGATCTCTATGACTATAGCACTGAATGATATTAATGGGAGAATGTAGTCTATGTTTGTAATACATTATGAATCACAGTTTGGTCATCAGTCTCCAATTCTGGAGATCAAAGTGTCTTAATTTTAAGGGGCATGTTTGGTAAGAAACAAAATACCTTTAAAGGGATTCTAGGATTTTTATATTGATGGGATATTCTTAGAATAGGATGGAACTAACAAAAATCCTGACAATCAGCTGAATAAAGGGTCACAGTGCTCTTCTTCATGGTATACCCATCCAGGAACATTGACATACATATTGCTGTGACTGTGCCTGGTACTACACCTCACTGTACCTCAGGCCCAGGCAGTGTAATGGGATGAAGCTGCAGTACTAGGCACAGCGATAACTGTATATATGATCCTGTGCCTAGGAAGGCAATGAAAAGGCCCTTTCATTCAGCTGAAGTCAGAGTCAGACCCTTACTGAGCAAGAACTGATCATATAATCCAATATACCCTTACAGAGCATATAGTAAGGGGTTATCTTGGAGCAACTCCTTTGGGATGCTGATTTTGCTGTTTTTATACTCCTAGTTCTCCTTGCTTTCTTTTATTATAATACATTTGGTGTCATTGGATGGGTTTTGCCCCTTTGCTTCTTTATGTTCATTCTAAATTGTCATGTTAATGACATCTGCATTGTATTAGATTAGATTAGCCAGAAAATGTCAGAATTGAATGCAGGACTGACTTCTTGTTCCATAGTGAATTTACTGCTCAGCATTGCATATCAACTACAGCAAAAAAAAGTGAAGTTCCACCTTAGGAGATACTTTAAATATAATTTTAAAGTGTAACTGTTTTTTTTCTTTTTGTAACGTATAGGGGCAGTGATACTGACTAATTTTGTAATATACTTTAATTACTGAAATCGGACATAGCTCTAAAGTGGGCAATTTTGAGCCTTAGCAACACTCTGCTGTCTTCTGTTTACATAACAGTGGAGACTTGCTTGACACTGACTGAGTTATGTAAACAGAAGACAGAGGAGCGTTGCTAAGGCCCAAAATGGGCCACTTTAGAGTTATTTTTCTAATAGAAATGTAGGATTTCAGTAAATTAAATTATATTATAAAAATGGTCAGCATCACTGCCCCTATACAATACAAAAATAAAAAAAAGAATGACAGTTACACTTTAAGGAATTATTCC
Source organism: Bufo gargarizans (assembly GCF_014858855.1). Lineage (NCBI taxonomy): Eukaryota > Metazoa > Chordata > Amphibia > Anura > Bufonidae > Bufo > Bufo gargarizans. The sequence continues at coordinate 127,063,767 of NC_058085.1, forward strand.
TCCTGTCACCTAATTCTAATATTCCAGCTCTTGTTGCCAGTGCAAAAATACATGACAATCGGGAATCTCACAGGTCTAACAGGGGGAGACTAAGCAGAGATAAGTAGTTCGAAGACTTCTCTGATTACAAAAAAATTAAGATGACCCCATCAATATGCTTTATTATGCATATTGATATTCCATGTCTATTAGCAAGAGTGGTAAACTGCTAAAAAAAAAGGACTTCTACCACCCTGGAGGACTCAGTCTGACCATACAGTATATTGCATTTAAATTGGTTTTATGTAATACCACATTTCCCCGCTAGTGGCCACTATAGGGGAAATGTGTGTCCTGCAGATATTAGCTAACTGCCAGCATTTCCAGAAGCAGGTAGTGATCCGCTGATTGGAGAATGGCTTCCTTTTAGAAAAAGGTTGACACTACCCTTGGAAATACATTTTTAGCTAACAGATAGTTCTCCAATAATTCAGAATGTCTGATAATTAAAGGAATTTAAGGAGTTTTAATTAGAATTTTACTTATAATAACTTATAAAATTTACAGATTCATTATTATTATTAGTTAATTTTTGGAAAGTAGAATTTTTTAAGGGTTTTTCCAGGACTTGGATATTATCAATATCAGATCAGTGTGGATCTGACACCAACTAATCAGCTTTTTCAGGAAGCCGCTGGAGCCAGAAACTATACAGTGTACAGATCTGAAAGCAGACAGCTCCATTCACCGTCTAGTGGTCATGCTGGGGCGCTGCAGCTCAGTTCCTATTGAAGTGAATGAGAGCCAAGCTGCAGTATGCCGACACTGGAAACTACATACTGTACAGAGCCTTCCGACAACTGTATAGTTTCCGGATTGGGCAGCTGCCCAAAACAGCTGATTTTTTTTCATTATTCATGGGATAATCCCTTTAAATCAAGAATACGAGTTTTACAGTAATAAAAACATCTATCTTAGTGTGGAAATGACACCAGGATAAGAAGAAAAAAAGAACAGAAAAAGGAGAAACAATACCTCTGTCCAACCGTTGCAAATAGTTGTCTCCTGCTTTAGTGGGGAAGATGAACAGAGAATCCATAAGACTCCTCCTGGTGTGCTGACCCCCTTATATCACTGCTTTAGCATGGCACAGAAAACATTGGCTCGGAAATATTCTCATTCTATAACTCCTCACTGGAGTGATATATGCTCTATCAATAACCTGGAGAACCATTTCCATGTAACTGCTAGATGGTTGGTATTTAATGCTGTGCTCGATAGTAATAAGTAAAGTGGAAGTGGTCAGGATGGGGATATCAGATATTCATTTATTAAAGGATGCTAGTGAAATCCAGTGAGACATGTAACAATATGTAATATTGAGAGGTATGACCTCTCAGACATAGGATAGTTGGGATAGTGCCTTGTGTACAGCTGTATTCCACTCATTTTGTGAGGGAACATGGAGAAATTTAACTTTGAGGTCAGGGTGAGAAAAGATTTTGTGTGATTCCATGTTCACAAGTTGTGTAAGTATATGCTCCCTCAATGCCAAATATAGAAGACCTTATGGGGGTAACCATTTTGATTGTCAATCAGGATGAGAAACAGTAGTTAGGGTGAAACTTTCTGTTAAGTGGTATCTTTGGCCAGTCTGCCAAGTGCTAATTTAGAGCATATTCTTTCTATTCGAGGGCCACTCTGGGGACAAATCGTTGATCCCGGGAGGAATCAATAAATAAAGCGGTATTAGAAAGCCAGCCAATTGATATACGTATAAAGGCAGCTGTAATATATGTCCGAATGTTTCGTAAAAATACAGCCCTTTATTAAGATGGGGTTGCAGTAGGATATGGTAAAAGGATCCTAGGGCATACCCGCTTCCATATAAACAATTTGTATAGGTAATTAATCTTCTTTTCATCCTGCGAGCACAGGTAGATTGGTAGTGAGTGTAGGAGATATTAAAGATGAGGGAATTCCACCATTTTGAGAAGGTGAGAGCAGCAGGTTTCTCCAGGTTGTTGTTGTATGCTCCAGGGATAAAAGATAGGATGCCACATTGGTTCAATATAAATATGATGGTTATTTAGAGATGCGGACCCTCAGGTAAAAGAAATAGGACGGTTGCCAACAATACGGAATAGGACTAGTCTTCTAGCCTTGAGGAGTGCGACCTCAGACTTTTCCTGAATAACTTGATAACCTGAGAAGCCTCCCAGTTTTTAGATGCCTTGCATCAGGGAGGATAGTGTGGTGTTTCATAATTAGTAGGATATCATCAGCGAATGACTCTAGAGAAATGTGATGGTGAAGGGTGGATGGGCCATAGAGGGGTGAGTTGGACACAGGTAATAAAGCAACGGATCAATGGAGATGTTAAAAAGTAGGGGCGACAGGGAGGGGACAATGTTGATGGGCCTCCTAAATATGTCAAGAAGGGCGGTATTATGGACATTCAAAGGGTTATCCAAGAGTAGAAATTAGTTTTCAAACATTCGATTCAGCTGCTTCACCAAATTTCATCAAGAAATTTTATTAGTTGTGCATTACTTCATAACGAATTGCATTCCATTGTATGGAATGGCGATCATGCCAAACCCCCCATCATTTAACCCTTTTGATGCCGCATTTAAGTTGCTTGCTGCATCTAAGAATCACATTCAGCCTATCAGTTGGTTAATCGGGGTTAAAACAAAAAATACAGGTGAAACGAAAAATTTGAATATCGTGCAAAGTTAATTTATTTCAGTAATGCAACTTAAAAGGTGAAACTAATATATGAGATAGACTCATTACATGCAAAGCGAGATATTTCAAGGCTTTATTTGTTATAATTTGGATAATTATGGCTTACAGCTTATGAAACCCCAAAGTCACAAACTCAGGTACCCTTTGCTCAGGGGGTATGGGTTAATTAACTGACTAGAGTGTGACACTTTGAGCCTAAAATATTAAACCTTTTCACAAAATTCTAATTTTAAGCTGCATTAATGAAATTTTTTATTTGCATTACTGAAATAAATAGACTTTTTAGAGTTTCACCTGTATATACAATCACCTCATCATTTGGGGGACACGTTGACTTGATGACATAGTGGTGTCTCACGAAACGCCTGGAAATTCAGATTTGTAGCGAATCAAATTTTTCCTGAAATTCAGATCAAATTCCACTTTATTAACTTCAATTCGCTCAACACTATTCAAGAGTAAGACAGACCTCCTAGAGTGACTGACCAGCAGTGGAGATCATACTTACTTGGTCCCTGCTGCTGTGTTCGGTATCTGACGATCCTGGGCCAGCTTTTTCTCTCCCTGCCACGCTGTGTCATGAAAACTGGTCATGTGACACAAGGGGAGCAGGTCACCACTGTGGCCTGTGACTGGCTGCAGCGGTTACGTTTCTCCCCATTGATTGAAGTTGATCTCAATGCAGCAAGGAGAGGGAAGATCCTGCCCGGGAGTTTCACACACCGAATCAAGTGGCGGGGACCAGGCAAGTATGATGTCCACCGCAGGTCAGCCATTCTGTGAAGTATGTCTTACTTAATCTTGTTAATAGTAAGTCTTGAATGTGCATTTGTCTCGAGATAATAAATAAGGGTGCAAAATCTAGGACCAAACCGTCTACTGAAGAATGAGTAAATGGCCAAAAACCTTTTCTGCATCAAAACTTACTAGCATGGTTAATGGGAAATCAGGTGTATGGGTAGTTACTGTGGAGGCTCTAGCCGATCTGATGTTTTTAACCAACTGTCTGTTTTTTCATGAAGCCTTGTTGAAATTCCTTTTTTATTGGCTCATTGAGAATTGACTGTTGCTCATCTGAAAGACCAGGTAATGACAGTGAACTTAAGAAGGAATTATTTGAATTTTTATATTTTATAATTTTATTATTTGATGCTAAATTATTGGTAACAAATCTCCCTCCACAAACACTGTTGGTTTTCCCTTCTATGTGCTTATAAATATTTACTAATTTTTAGAGATGAGCAAATCATTTCATAAGTAATCGGATTCCGTTCCGATCTAAACAAATTTTCGGTGATTCGTTTTGGATGTATTTCAGAAAGAAAGAGAGATAGAGAAAGAGAGAAAGAGAATGAAAAAGATATTGTGAGAGAAAGGAAAGAGAGAAAGAAAAAAAGAAAGAAAGAGAGAAAGAATACGAGTCCTAAGAGACCTCTGAGTGTCATACACAAATTTTTGACTGATTGGGCCAAATCAAATTTTGCGGGATTTGCTCATCTCTACTGAGTTTTATCTATATGCGTAAATTCATGGCAGGATTGCTTGAGGGCCAGTAATACTATTCTGGAATATGTATCACAAAAGTGGTTTGGTGCCGCTTCTTTATGCTGTGGACTACATAATCTCAATATAAAAAAGAGATTGCACTCGCTCCCCGAAGATGATCACATTGTGCGTTGTTTATAATGTTTATGCAGATGAGGCGTAAAGTGATTCCTTGGCCAATATAAAATTCATGCCCTGTTTTATTAAATGGCTATTAATTGCCTGAGAGATTTCACATGTTTCACTAAGTTTTAATAATACATTTATATATATAATATGCGTGCCTTCATTCTGTGTCCCAGCCACATTAGAAAACATTCAATTATTAATTGCTTTGCTCAGTAGTTGTAAAATTTAAATCTTTACTGCATATCCATTTTTCATTGCTTTTGCTAAATGTTATGGAGGGGATTTATGATTGGCTTTGTGCCAGAAAACTGGTGTAAAAAAGTCATACATTTTGGTGCACTACTTTTGCCACACACTTTCCTAAAAAAATGGGTGTGGTCTGGGTGGAGCTTGGCAGAGGGGGGCAACTTTTCCTACTGCCCGGCAAAGTTACTGTAATTTACGTCAGAAACTGGAGTAAATTATAGCTCAAATAAACGCATAGCTGGTGTAGATTTGATTTTAAGGCTCATAGGCAGCCACAAGATGCGACGCCAAATTGTAACGGATGTGTTAGCAGAAAGCTGGAACTTATAAATAAACGAGCGGCTGGCTTGATCTCAAACTAAGGAGCATATAGGTAGGTGAGCCCTATAAAACCCTAAGAGCTCTCCCTGACTGCTATGCCCATGCATAGGTCTTTATGGTAGATGATTGCATGCCCACATACCTAAGTCTGTGTGACACCTGAAAATCCTATAATAGTGAGGGGACACGACCACCGGCTCCCTGCACTTAATACGGACGGAGTCAGGGTCACCTAGAATCAAGCCAGCAAGGAAACACAATAAAGTAAAGGACTTATCTGAACAAACATCCTCATCAGGTAAACCAGAAGACCCCTCTCCAGAGAATGTCCCAAACTGTGGATTAAACCCATATACACCAAAAAATTGTGACTTATCAGAGGACTCCTGGCGACGGTTATTTAAAGCAAACTTGGCAAGGGACAAAAAAGAATACCAATCTTCCTGATTCTCTGCCAGAAAATAGCGCAGGTATGTCTCCAGATTCTGATTGACGCGTTCAGTCTGACCATTTGACTGCGGGTGAAAAGCAGAAGAGAACAACAACCGAACCCCCAAGCGAGAACAGAAGGCCTTCCAGAATCTGGAAACAAATTGCGTGCCCCTATCAGAAACAATGCCATTCAATTTAACAATATGATCAACAAACGCTTGCGCCAGCTTCTTAGCATTGGGTAACCCAGGAAAGAGAATGAAATGTGCCATTTTGCTAAAACGGTCCACTACCACCAGAATCACGGTCTTCCCTGAGGAACGAGGCAGGTCTGTAATGAAGTCCATGGACAGATGCGTCCAAGGATGGGGAGGAATGGGTAACGGGAGGAGTGAACCTGATGGCCGTGAATGAGGGACCTTGGCACGAGCGCAGGTCTCGCAGGCTGCCACAAAACCCTCAACCGTCTTACGCAGAGCCGGCCACAAGAATCTCCCTGGGTGCCCAGTAAGGACAGTATCGTGGTGCTCCTTAAAAACCTTTTGTCGTAAAGCGAGAGGCACAAACAACCTCCCAGGAGGACAAAGATCAGGAGCCTCTGCCTGGGCTGCCTGAACTTCTGCCTCCAAATCAGGATAAAGAGCAGAGATGACCACCGCTTCAGCCAAAGTTCCCCCCTCACGGAAAACAATGTGACAGGGCATTGGCCTTCACATTTTTAAACCCAGGGCGGAACGTAACAACAAAATTAAACCTAGAAAAGAACAAAGACATCTGGCCTGTCTCGGGTTCAGACGCTTGGCCGATTCCAAGTAGGCCAGATTCTTATGCTTGGTAAAGACAGTAATAGGGTGTCTGGCTCCCTCTAACCAATGGCGCCATTCCTCAAAAGCTAATTTGATGGCCAACAACTCCCTATCTCCCACATCGTAATTTTCTCTCTGCAGAGGATAGTTTCCTTGAGAAAAAGGCACACGGTCGCCATCTGGCAGGAGAGGGACCCTGAAATAAGACCGCACCCACACCCACCTCAGAATCGTCCACCTCAACAATAAAAGGTAGAGAGACATCAGGTTGTACCAAAATGGGAGCGGAAGCAAAACTCTCTTTAATACTAGAAAAGGCTTTAAGCGCATCTACCAACCACGAGGAAAAATCCACACCCTTTTTAGTCATATCAGTGAGTGGCTTAACAACAGAGGAATAATTCAAATGTAACTTTCTGTAATAATTGGCAAAACCCAAAAACCGCATCAGTGCCTTCTGATTTTCAGGAAGCTCCCAATCAAGCATAGCGCGGACCTTCTCAGGGTCCATCCGAAAACCAGAAGCGGAGAGAAGAAAACCAAGAAATTGAATCTCCAGAACTGCAAACACACATTTTTCCAGTTTAGCATACAATTTGTTCTCCTGCAGAATCAGCAAGACCTGACATAGGTGGTCCCGATGAGTCTTGAAATCAGGAGAAAAAATCAAAATGTCATCTAGATACACCAGTGCAAATTTCCCCATTAAATGATAAAAAATGCTGTTCACAAAATGTTGGAAGACGGCCGGAGCATTCATAAAACCAAAGGGCATAACCAATTTCTCAAACTGACCCTCAGGTGTATTGAAGAACGTCTTCCATTCGTACCCTTCCCTGACCCTGACTAGGTTGTATTCCCCTCTTAAATCCAACTTAGAAAAAACTTTAGCCCCAACAATCTGGTTAAACAGGTCCGGGATCAGAGGAAGCGGATAAGGGTCATGAATCGTTATACGGTTCAGCTCCCTGAAATCCAGACAAGGTCTTAAAGAAGCATCTTTTTTCTTAACAAAAAAAAAAAAAGCGGCCACAGGCGACTTCGAGGGTCGGATGTGTCCCTTTCTCAGGCTCTCAAAGATATAAGTATGCATAGCGACCCTTTCAGGTTGGGAGAGATTGTATAGTCATGATTTTGGCAGCTTGGCGCCTGGGATGAGATTAATAGGGCAGTCGTACTCCCGGTGAGGGGGCAACTCCTGGACACCACTCTTTGAAAACACATCTGAAAATTCAGAGAGAAAAGATGGCACAGTCTTGGTAGAAACCTCTGAAAGAGACGCCGTGAGGCAATTCTCTCTGCAAAACTCACTCCAACCATTTATTTGCCTTGCTTGCCAATCAATGGTGGGGTTATGTTTAGTGAGCCAGGGTAGCCCCAACACTAGAGGAGTATGTAATCCGCTTAAGACGAAACATGACATATCCTCAACATGAACGTCACCCACCGTCAAACGGATATTGTGAACTATACCCTTAAACGATCTTTGAGAAAGTGGAGCGGAATCGATAGCAAAAACAGGTATAACCTTTTCCAAAGTGCATACCTGAAAACCATGTGTTGTTGCAAATTGATTATCAATGAGATTGACAGCTGCTCCACTATCTACAAAAATCTCACAAACAATATTCTTGCTGTCTAGTGACACCCTGGCAGGTAGGAGAAAACGGGAACTACAAGCAAACGGCAAACCTTCAATTTCCGTATCAACCTTGCCAATAGTAGCAAATGGAAAGTTTTTAGAGGGTTTTTCTTATTTTTGTTTTGTTTTTATTACCCTCAGAAAACTTAATGAATCTCCTAGAGGGGCAAACATTAGCTAAATGATTTATTCCCCCACAACAGAAACAAACCCTCCTCTGAGAGCTGAATCCTCTACTATCAGAGGCAAACAAACCCAGCTGCATGGCCTCCTCCTCAGAGGGGATTGAGACAGACTGAGACCCCTGCACACTGAATGAGACAGCCCCACTGTCCTTGGGCTGAATATGACAGGAAAGAGTAGTCTCCTCTCTCTCTCTCTCTCTCTCTCTCTCTCTCTCTCTCTAAGACGCCTGTCAATACAAACAGCTAGAGACCCATGTCTCTAACGACGCCGGTCTCTCATGAAAAGCGAATGCATCTTTCAATCTTTCCGAAAGACCACGGCAAAATTGACTTCGGAGTGCAGCATCATTCCAACCAGTATCAGCTGCCCATTTCCGAAATTCAGAACAATATATCTCTGCGGACTGTTTACCCTGGCATAAAAAAATGCAGTTTAGATTCAGCCAGAGCAATACGATCTGGGTCATCATATATCTGCCCCAGGGCTACAAAAAATTCATCCACCGATCGGAGGGGCTGTGCCCCCACCGGCAGCGAAAAGGCCCAAGACTGAGCATTATCCCTGAGCAGCGAGATGATGATCCCGACCCTCTGCTCCTCATCACCAGAGGAATGGGGAAGTAGGCGAAAATGGAGTTTGCAAGCCTCTCTAAAGCAAACAAAATTCTCACTACCCCCGGAGAACGTATCCGGAAGCGAGATCTTAGGCTCGGAACAAACTCCATAAATGCAAGCAGAACCGGTCACCTGAAACTGAGACACAGTTTTACGGAGATCTGCAACGTCCAGCGAAAGACCTTGCATGTGGTCAATCAAGGCTGAAACCGGATCCATGCTTAAGACGGTTATGGCGGTTTATAATGTCGCGGATGTGTTAGCAGAAAGCTGGAACTTATAAATAAACAAGTGACTGACTTGATCCCAAACTAAGGAGCATAAAGGTGAGCCCTATAAAACCCTAAGAGCTCTCCTTGACTGCTATGCCCATGCAAAGGTCTTTATGATAGACGATTGCATGCCTACGTACCTAAGTCTGTGTGACACCTGAAAACCCTATAATAGTGAGGGGACACGACCACCGGCTCCCTGCACTTAATACGGACGGAGTCAGGGTCACCTAGAATCAAGCCAGCAAGGAAACACAATAAAGTAAATGACTTATCTGAACAAAGAGCAGACACAGCCACCAGCAATGGCCACTTCATCCAGGAAGTAATATAAACCGCAAAGTGAGGCAGTATGGGAGGGAATATAAAGGAAAAGGATTAGTCTGAATAAGTGGCACCTGGCAGAAGGAAAGGAGATGAGAAAGTGAAACCAAAACAAAGAACATCATACAAGAGGTAGAGAAGAACGTCTGCCAGACCTTCTCACAGGACTGGCGGTGACACAAATTTATTAAGAGGCCTGTATGAAATGCCAAATTTACCCATATGTCCATAGTATTCAATCTGTGGCAACATCGCCTTTTGCTGGAGAATGCTGCTCTGTAGTTTAACAAAGAATATGTTACGGCAACCTTATTTTATACCACAATGCTCTGGTGATTGTGGGAATGGGGGGGGGGGGGGGGGCGGTCACCTGTTATACATTGATGGCGTATCCTTAATAACATTCTATGGTGATTAACTTGTTCATATATCTTTATAGGAGTTGGTGCTCTATTTTGATACAGCGCTCCCAATCTTGTGAATAGACAGAGAAAAAAATGTATATATTGTAGCTGATTGCAATCACCACTAGCGGGAGCTAAGTAGCTTAATGCATACTGTTTTCTTATCGAGTTCAATGTATAAACAGTATGTTGTACATACGTACTGTCCCCTTAGTGGGGGGTACAGGCAGCGAGAATTGTAATATTTAAAAGGGTCCTACCGGACCAAGAATCCCTTTTCATATGTGAAGGCAGGAATAAATAATAAAAAAAGACTCAACCTTCACTGGCACTGATCTCCCCTCTCCTCCATTTCCAGCCCTGCTGGACTGGAAGTGTGATGTGAGATCTACACATACGTTACCGCTGGGGTCAATCAATGGCTTTATCAGTGATGTGTGCAGGCATGGCACATGGTGCTGCCACTGCTGAAGCCATCAATCGGCTGGCAGGAGTAACATCCTTGTAGATGGCAAGTACACTTTCAGTCCAGTAGGAACTAGAAGAGAAGGGAGTTCGCCTTCAGATGTGAACAGGGGTTCCCAATCTCTGCGAACCCTTTTAACTCAGTGGGGGGAATTTATTAAGACTTGGTTTTATACACCAGTGTTAATAAAAAAAAGTGCTGGAGTGAGATGTCCCAAATCAGTTAAGAGGCAGATGTCTCCTAAAAAAATTGGAGCATGTGGAAGTCCAAGAGGCTGAAAATTAAATAGAAATGATTTATGTTAGTTTCTGGAGAAAACTGTAGTAAATGTTGGGCTGTTGGATGTCAAACCCCCCTCCTATTAAACCCCAGTCTCTTTTTAGATTTGAAACTTTTGCACACACATTTGGCTTGATAAGTTCTCCTATGTCTGTGAAGCGTATTTGGAGTTTTGTAATTCTAATTTTTTACATTCCCTCTATCTTTGCCCAGCTTTCATACCTGTGTTGCAGTCTTCACCGTAGATCTGAAAACCATGCTAGATCACAGTTGTAGAAAGACATTCAAAATGATACTGCAGGAAAAAGCCAAAAAGCCATTCCCTCCATCCTCCATCTTCAAAGTTTAATCAGCATTCTTCAGCTATAGCTACATGTATTCTATATGAAGAAGATCAAAGTGGTCAAGTACATTATGTAACCGAAATTGGTTATTAGGATGCACAACCTATCCATACCACATACAAGGTGATATCACTGTGAATTCTCACATCTGCTAAGCTTTTAGCCCCCAGAAACATTGTGCAGACATAGAGAGCCAGATGGGGAGCTCTGAGATAGTGTGACCAGAGAGCACATGCATTTAGTTGAGAAGGATTGTGAAGGAGGAGAGAATCCTGCATCCAGGGAGGAGGAGATACCTGGGTTTCTGAGATGTCAGTAAAAGCATTTCAAGGAAGGACCAAGCACAGGAGAGATGTATCTGGAGCAGCACCTAAAGCTTTCTTGAATGGGGATTGCACTCTGACAAGTACATCTTCAAAGAGAACCAGTTAATGTCCCTTATAAATGTACTTTATGTAGAAAATTCTGCCTTCACCTGGATAAAGGCACTTGGAGCTTTAGATTTTTACAGTCTTGGGTGACAGCTCTAGTACTCTAAGGAATTGAAGGAACCCTTATCTGTAGAAGATCATATTGTCCTGACATGTATAGCCCTCTGCCAACAACCACCTTCAGAATAATCCATGGAAATATCTATTTTCTTGTTCTGTTGCTTTTTTCTGGGGTGGTAAGTGTGTGATATGTTTGTATTCATTCACTGTATGTGTAGATGTTCAGCATCTGTTAACCCTTTCATACATGTATTAAATACGCCCAGGAAAGATGGTAAGCTACTATGAACTTGCGAAATTAGCCCAGGATCTGTTAGATCATGACACAGAGAAAACCTGAATAGCGTATTCATAGAACTCTGAGATTATTAACTTTCTGAAGGTGCCTTAAAAGGAAACTGCAGTTTATGCATAAAATATTTTCTATAGTGTGAAATTATTATGTTTAGAGGTTATATTAAATTATGTATTAGATCAGAAAATATTTTTTTTCTTTTCCAGGAAACAGTGCCACTCATGTCCATAGATAGTGTCTTGTATTGCAGCTCAACATTATTAAGTGATCTTAAGATGATTAAGTTGATGAATTTGCAAATCTGGAAGTCCTATCCTGTGCTGGAAGGTCTTGCCTTGTTTAACCCGTGTACACTTACAACATTTGTATATACCTGGGTTTTGTTTAAGCATTGTCTCTTGGGGTTTTAATGAAAAGTGACCAGGCGATCCTGAAGTTTCTATCCTAAGTGGTAGGTGATGGGAGGGCTGGCATGGATAACCTTTGTAAGGTCTCTATCAAGTAGTAAAACATCCCATCTACGCTCAGTCATCATAGGAACCTATTATTATGATGGACCAGTCAGTCACGTCCCTATTCCTGGAGATCAGAAAGTCATTCCTCTTGCTACTTTTTGCCTGATCATATACTTTCCTGTCAACAGTTTTAGGGTGGCCCCTTTCTCTGAATCTGTCATTTTAGAAGCTTCTTCCTCAAAGTTCTCGAGTGCAGAGCAATTTCTGTGACTATAGAAAAACTGACCACTGGGGATACACCTCCTGATGTGAATGTTATTTCTCCCACCTAACGAGGGAATCTATTGTAGTAGATTGCTGATAAAATGTTTCTAACATCCTTGTAACGGTCTTTCTAATAAGGTTGTTTTGACGGTATTGAATTTGGAGGTCAAACTGAGTCCGATGTTATTGACATTCAATTGTTTCACAAATTTTTTAAGCTGTGTCCTGGTACTCATCCATGAAATTAGTACGTCATCGATATATCTACCCCAGAAGAATAAGTTATCTGCCCATTTTCTGCTGGCTTTGGAGAACACTATGGATCATTAAGAATGGCTGTGGTCAGGGATGGACATAAGCTGTAACAGGTCCTCTGTGCAAAAATAGTATGAGGGCGTCTTGCTATTTAACATCTAATTTATCAAGAGTGAGGGGATCATTATATTGCTCCTTAGTCCTTACTATGACCATCACCTAATCAGAAACTATCAGTAAGCTATCAGTAATTATGAGCCAAAGGAAGCTTAGTGAACTTTGTTATAGTGGCATGGGCCTGGACCCTCCTTAGCTACAGGGTTTCTAGGCACCAATGGTATGTCCACCCCTAGTTGTGCTGTAGTACCAGATGACACCTATAGACAAGAATGGCGCTGTTTGTGAAATAAAAGCAGACCCTAGATTTTAATTTTGGACAATTCCTTCAAAGTGGTACTTCCTCCACCTCCCACTTGCCATTTGTAATGTTGGTGTCTTCTTATATGGCAGATGGGTCATTAGGACCCCTGAGACACCAGGGCTGTCGGGCAGCTGCTACCTCTCCACCTTTACTGTGGTTACTCCTCTGTTTTACATTGTGTTTTACTGGTCAATTGTCATATCTACAGCCATAACATTTAAGGGGTATTCAGGTTACAACAAATTATCTCCTATCCACTGAATAGGTGATAACTATTAGATCGATGGGGGTTCAACTGATTGGTCCAATTATGAGACCGGCTATGCCATGTTCGCTGTTTGAAAGGAGCGGTGGCTGAGCATGCTCATTGCCACCCCAGTCAAATGCTATGGGACTGCAAGAGATAGCCAAGCAATTGATCTCCCCTACCAGTTATCACCTGCCCACTGGATAGGGAGTAACTTGAAATACCCCTTAAATACATTGCACACTGAATGGGTTAATTCCATCACTTCTTGGAGTAAATCCATTTTAATTGAAATTTTATCAATTTTGACAGCTCCCATCATATTCCACATTAGATAAAAAGTAGGTGGGGAACATCCCTGGAACAAATTGTTACAGCCTGAGCTGTAATTTCCTGCACTGCGCTTCTTACGTTATTGTCAGACCCTATAATTATTTCATCACTGTTCTCCTTCTTTTTAAGTGACTGCTCAATGGTCTTAATATACCCTCTTTAGCATACCACCCACACTGTGCAACCAGGCAAGATGTTAATTCCCTTCAAATTACTATAGTTCAGACTTGAACAGGTACAACATGTCGTTCTCATACTACAACTCCCAGCATGACAAGCAAAACAAGAACCTATAAGTGTATCATTGTGTCTGGGGGTACAGGGTAAGTCAAATAGAGCATTACTAATATTTAAAGGGGCATTCAACTTTTCCATACATGGACATATTGACAGGGTTATATTACTCTATTAGTGCATACTGAGTTGTACAATCCTTTTCTGTTTGAAGGACCCCCTGATTTGGGTATTCAGGTGCTGGGACCCCCAGTAATCAGTCTTATCTGGGGTTTTCTGCCAGCATATGCATGTTCCTTGTTCACTACTACAAGAGAATTGACACCTTACACGTAGCCATTGAAATTAATGAGCTGCCCAAGTAGTGCACAGAAAAGCCGGATACCCCAGAGAAGGTAACCTGGCTGAGAGCCTGAACAAGGGACCCCACAAAATAACTCAGAATTTCCTAAAAAGGTAGTTTAATATGGGTTTTCTAAACCAATAGCCTCTCCTTTCAGGCCTCCATCAATAAGCTGGAGAAAAAACTGCTGCAAAAATGAATGTTACATTTCCAGGCATTACAAGGGCAACCTATTGATCTCCTAATATCCCCCATGGTGGCACTGCAAGGGAACTAAATGCTTGCTGTCGGTTTACTCTGCAGATTGCAGGTGATAACTGGATGTCTCATATTCCATATAGACCTTTATTAGATGGACCGGCATTTGAAGCCGTTGGCAGTTAGTTGAAGCATCTTGGTATGGCTTTTACACAAGGATCATAGATTTCCATGCTGTACCTCTTCTAGGGCTCATTGCACATGAGCCTACAGTATGTGTTGGAAGCATACTACTACTTTGAAGTTCACTTTCCGACACATATTTGGACATAGCTACTTGCCATAACTGAGGTGGGTATTGCCAAGAGATGGTGGGAACACAAAAGGGCCACTTAAAAATAAGCGGATTGTTTACCAAAGTGAACCCTGACAATACCTATATAATGTGTATTTCCAACGTTTATTAGCCACCTGCTATATTACACTGATGCTGGGAGGTTGGAGGCACAACATTTTTTTGGGGTTAATTTCTTACACCAACCTCGTTTCCGCCTGAAGGAAGGTCCTTGCTGCTGTTGAAGGTAGAGATCTATAATTAATACTGAAGAACCTGTCTTATAAAATTAGTAGTATATCACCTGTGTGCTTTCTACCTGTCTCCATTAGGTCAACTGTACACACCCCGAATGTGAACTTGTCCTTCGGGTTCTAGAGCAGGAGGCTGAATGTTATAAGAGAATGCGATCAGAAAATGAGACATTACACAGACCCACAGATGAAGGTAAAAGTCATATGTGCCTGAAAATTGACAAGACTGTAAATCTATTGTGCAGTAAAAGTAGAATATTTGTCTTCTTAAATGAATTGTCCAGTTTTGGCTATTCTGTGTTTGGTCACATGATCACCTTTTGTAATTAGTACTGTGTATGCAAGAATGGCTATGGATTATAAACAGTCGGGGGATTTATCAAACTGGTGTAAAGGAAAATCATAGCAACCAATCCGACTTCACCTTTTATTTTTCAAAGGAGCTCTGAAAAATGAAAGACGAAATCTGATTGATTGCTTTGGGCAACTAAGCTAGTTTTCCTTTATGCCAATTTTGATAAATCTACCTCAATATTTCTACCTCCTTGTGCCCAGGAGGATTTAATTTTGCTTTCACCCAATTTTAAAAGCATTCTGACCAATTACTGACAGAGTAGTAGACTCTTGTAGCCACTGCAGACTGTTGTATCCACACACAGCTATTTCTCAACAAAAATGTAATTTTTGGGGGAGAAACCTGTATTGACAAACTACCTTCAGGATTGGTCATCAATATCTAATTAGTGGCGGTCCTACATCCCAACAATCAGCTATTTGAAGAGGCTGCGGTGCTCCGGGGAGCCCTGCACCCTCACAGCAAACCAAGCACATTGTATAGCAGCTATGCTTGGTATTAAAGCTCAGGCCTATTCTCTTGAATGAGACTGAACTGCAACTAGGCCATGCGACCGATTAATTTGATGTCACATGGCTTATGAAAGGGCCTTAGCAATCACTGGAGCTTGGAAAAAGCAATCACTGGAGTCTTCAAAGAGCAGATAAGCAGGGGGGCCTGGAGTCGGACCCCCACCAATGAGATACTGATAACTTATCCTTAGGATAGGTAAGTCATCAAAATATGAATCCCAGAAAGCTCGTTTAAGAAAATATGGACTCTTCTTTTCACTACCAGATATCTTCAAAACATAACGTTTTGCAAATTGACTAGTAGGTAAAAACGCTATCTCCTTTTTATTTTGTTTTGTTTTAGTGACCATTTAATCCGTGACTCACAGCTGATTGACCAGTTGAGTGCCTTAAGCCATAAGTGAAATTCATCAAAATCTGTACAAGTGGAGATTTACTCACTCAATTTGTCTAATGAACAGTCCAAATTTATAAGGGGACGGACGCTCATTCAGGTTTCCTGATGCAATTTTTGAAACTAAACTTGAGAGGATCATAAATGGAGAGAAAGCATAAAGAACTGAATTCTCCTCCTTTTTAAATTCACTCCTGGTTTTGGCTTCCAAAACCGCATCAAGAAACTAGACCGCGTGGCCGTACCCAAAGGTAAGCAAGCCATTGTACTTGACATACCAAGTGAATAAAAGTGGTTCCCTAAGTGCCCAAGGAGAGAGACCTATATGTCTAGATCATAGTAATGTCTTCCTGGCAGGCAATTGCTCTCCCTTCAGAGAAGTTACCGTGTAGATTGTCGTTCCCCTCCAAAAAAGAAAAGTAACCAGACAAACAAACAAAGAAGTTGTCCAGTATTAGGAAAACATTGCTCCTTTTTTGCAAGAGTAGTGCCCCACCTGTCCACAGGCTATGCATGGTATTGTAGGTCAGCTTTCTTCACGCCAATGGAGCTATGCCGCAGAACAGAACCCATAGACAGTTGTGTCACTGTTTCTGGAAGGAGGCATTCATGTTTCTGTAATCCTGTACAACTCCTTGAGCCATGGTCTTATGATTCATCAAAAACACTTATTTTTCTGTTATAGGATGTCCTACTGAGTGGGATGGTGTTAACTGTTGGAATGCAGCTTTATTAGGAGAGACTATGACTGTCTATTGTCCAGAAAGTCTTCAGATATTTCTTAAGACCAACGGTAGGAAGCATATTAATGATTATTTTTTTTATCATCCCTCTGTCCTGTTATTCAATTTTTTCCATTAACTATGGTAATATGGACATGGCCTAGAGCATGCAATACAGGAGCTTCTGTAGTTGAAGTCTATGAGTCACCATTAACTAACTACATTTATGATCATACTCAATGTTAGCAGACGATGTACACCTCCTAATATTACTTATATCATGCACAAGGTTCTTTATGTCCAATCTATAGGAAGCAGGATTTTAGGAATGTTGATTACTCTTCTCAGCATCTACAATTTCAAAGAAAAGGTCACAGTTGTCAGCAAGCTGAGAAATGCATTGATCTCCTAGGTTATGTAAGAACATCACGGCCACTAACGCAAAGTGGGTGTGAAGCATGTTTCAATAACTTTCCAGAATTGTTAAAAACTAGTGAACTTTGTTTCATCTGTAAATAATAATAATTGCTGTGTTGTTTGGAGACCTAAATTGTGGTAGCAGTCACACCTGGGCCCAGGTGCCTGAGAGAGTTCACAAGCCCCTCTGTCTCATATGAAAGCACAAGTATTATAAAATTGTATGGTAGGAGGCCTTGCAGGTAGGAGGCCTTGTAATATACACTCCTAAATATTCAAACATGTGAATTGAGGAAGTAGCAGGTATTGCTTAAGATCTGCAAATGATCAAATATTCAAGACCCTAGCTTTGTAGCATGTGGGAGAGACATGAAAGCCAGAATGAAAACAAAAGTATTTTATCCACATGAAACCTTAAAAATTAGATCAAGTCGCGTGGGATGATTGTGCAATCTTGTTCATCTCGGTGCCAGTTATCTCCAAATGAGAGGAACAAAATCCTGAGAGACCTTGGTTTATCACTCCGGCAGATTGCTACATGCCTAGGACGAGATGTCAGCACTGTTTATTGGTACATAGCCCAGTGGTTGGGAGAACAACAAGGAACTAGAATGACAGCAAGAGGTGCAAAGGTGAACCTTTGCACAGACGGATTGTCTGAGCAGAAAAACGCGTAATGATCTGCTCTGTACTGCAAGTGAAATTGGATGTCACATCCCAAGCCTAGGGTGGCAAACAATGTCTACACAAACCATCAGAAGGTGTTTGCACAACACTGGGAAATAAGCCAGATGTCCAGGTACACCACCAGCTACATTGACCTCACACCGCTAGAGATGTCCCAAACTATTCGCCGGCGAACAGTTCCCGCCGAATATCGCATGTTCGCCACGGCGGGCGAACTTATGCGATGTTCGGTCCGCCTCCTATACACCATCATTGAGCAAACTTTGACCCTGTACCTCACAGTCAGCAGACACATTCCAGCCAATCAGCATACCCTCCCTCCCAGACCCTCCCACCGCCTATCAAAAAGCAAGGACAGCATCCATCTTAGATTAATTCTGAAGCTGCAGTGTCACAAAGTTGTAATCGCAATGTGATTAATACAGGTTATTTTATTTGCATTGCGATTACAACTTAGAGCTGGGTTCCTAATGGTTATATTGATAGAATATAACGAAGATTGAGAATATAGTGCTATATTCGTTGTCAATTCTAGCAATACAACCATTAGGAACTCAGATCTAAGTTGTAATCGCAATGCGAATAATGCAGGTTATATTAATCGCATTGCGAATTCAAGCTAGCGAATGCAAGCTAACTAAGTTCCTAATGGTTGTATTGCTAGAATTGACAAATATAACAAATATAGCACTATATTCTCAATCTTCGTTATATTCTAGCAATACAACCATTAGGAACCCAGCAGCTCTAAGTTGAATTCGCAATGCGATTAATATAACCTGCATTAATCGCATTGCGATTACAACTTTCTCAAATCCGACAGTACATTCTAGCATGGAGTCGATTAATTCAAGTTCTATAAATCGCATTGCGATTTCAACAGAACTTCTGCTGACTTCCGTGCTCATGGAGCGTCCCCATCACCATGGAAACGACTCCATGCTAGAATGTACTGTCGGATTTGAGAAAGTTGAAATCGCAATGCGATTAATTCAAGTTCTATAAATCGCATTGCGATTTCAACTTACCACACTCTGCGTCAACTACGTAATTTTCCATGGGTGTTTTGCCATGGATCCCCCTCCGGCATGCCACAGTCTAGGTGTTAGTCCCCTTGAAACAACTTTTCCATTACCTATTGATGTATATTGCGGTTCACACGGTTCGCACGTTCACGAACATTTGCGGAAATTTGCGTTCGCCGCTCGCGAACGGAAAATTTTATGTTCGCGACATCACTACACACCGCCGCTCTCAAAGGCTATCATGATGCACAACAAGAAGGCAATGAAGGCTGGAATGGAGGTCTACCCTCTTTCAGTGATGAGTCACACTTTTGTCTCTGACACAATGATAGCTGGAGATTGGTCTGGAGACCACATTGGACAACTCCATGAAAAGGCCTTCCTAAGGAAACGTTACACCAATCCTGCTCCCGGGATTATGATGTTGGGTGGCATAATGTACAGTGGCCAGAGCACTCTAGTCTTTATTTCAGGTACACTAACAGCCTGGCTATACATTGATTTGGTCATGGAACCAGATGTACCACCATTTCTTCAAAATGCCCCAGAAGCCATTTTTCAACAGGAGAACACCAGGCCTCATGTTGCTTGTGTTACTGTGAGCAGTCTGCATTGCTCAAACATGCTACTATGGCTTGCAGCATCTCGAGACTTGTCTGCCATTGAGCACATCTGGGATGCCATTGGTTGGTAATTACAAAGGGAGCTGCCAGCAGTGAATCTTGATGATTTGTGTGCCCAAATGCATTCAGAGTGGCAGAACATTCCTCAGATAACAGTTAATAACCTCACTGATGGCATGCAAAGACCGGTATGTGCATGTATTTCTACAAGTGGTACTAAATACTGACTACATTGAGATGTTTTAAATATTTTGCTTCCATTTTATTATCCTTTGCATATTATTCACACATTTGTATCTGGTTTTGCAATGTCTATGTTGAGGAGTGTATTTAGCATTGGAGTCTCTTCAAGTTATGCTTTTAATGCAGAGAAGCATGGAGGCAATCATAGAATGAAAACAGAAACAATTAGTCATGTTAATGAATTTTCTATTTCTGCATATTTACAAGATATCCTATCTATTTTACATTTGATCCCAAAACCCTTTGTATGATAAGGGGTGCAGAGGTAACAGTTACACCTGGGCTCACAAGCCCCTCTGCCATATAAGAAAGCACAAGTATTATAAATGAAAAGGTATAATGGTAGCACTACCGCATCTGATTCCAAAGAGGGGTGCTCACAGCAAACAGATTCACCCAATCTATAATATAAGTAACAAAATTAATAAAAAGCTGGGCACTCACACTTATCTGGAGTAGGTGGTTATTTAATTCAACATAAAATACAGATAAAATAACAAACTTTAAAATGCATGCATTTACATATAAAAGCCCTTAATAAAAGATAATCTAATGGTAGTCTGCCAGACTTGTAAGGGCTATCAACCCACCAGAACCAAGGACTAGGCACGGAGAAACAATTGTATGACCAAACCAGTCCACCGTGTGATGAATCACATTGACCTCAAATCGAAAAGATTCATAATTTGTCCATCCGACCATTGCAAAATCGCAACTCGGAACATATACCACATGTAGTAAATCAGTCTATCTATTATTGTTCCACGTAGAAAAAGTAAGGATTGGGCAGCACAGCTGTATATCAGGTAAAGGCGGAGTGCCAGCGGCTGTGAAGGCGATCCCCCTCCAAATAATAAGCGAGAAAAAATTCCACGGAACCTCCAAGGCGTAAAATAGTATTATTGTTCCACACTATTTGTGAGAGTATTGTTCCACACTATTTGTTCATAGTATTCCAAGTAATATACTTGAGAAGTTTGACCACACAATAGTAGACTCAGTTCCGAATTGGTAAGAACGTTTGAAAAATCAAGAATCACAACCAGCAAATCACTAAAGCATTCCTCTGAATCGTGCGGTATACTCACAGGCTTTTGCATGAGCGGGATTCGGTGCGTGTTTTGCGGCGTCCCGCATGGTATACTGCGCAAGGCCCCCCGCTCCTGTTTACTCACGTGAGAGCCAATGTAATTTGTCAGAGGTGGAAGTCAAGATGTTGATTCGTGTCCTGAAGTTACTGGCACAAGTATCGATGCTAATTATGAAATTGTTCGCATACGACAGACGTTGGCAAGGACTATATGGATGTCACGATAGGTAGGTAAGGGGGAAATAAGCAAACACAGGAAAACAGACAGAACAAACGCCTAGGCCTAAAAGCTAGGGAGAAAAGGATAACCTCCTAGCGATCCCTAAAAGTTTTCCCTTAACTGCTGTGCCCATGTGCATACTCATATGGCGGATATGTACATGCCCTCGTGCCTAAACCTAAACACCCTGGGCAAATCCTAAGCAGCAGGTAAAAAGGAAAGAGGCAACCTGCTTCTTCAAACCAGGAGGAAGCAAGCGTCTCCCTAGAGGCCTAGATAAAACACACAAAGGCAAATAACGGAGAGGACTTATCTTGAGCAGAGCCGGAGCAGACAATCTACCACACATCAAGAGCTCCCAGAAAAGAACTATAACTCGCACAGGCAACTGGGGGAAGGAGGGATAAATAGCCTCACTAACAATGAAAGTACTAGTGAAACCTAGTACACTTGAGGGAAGGTAGATCCCGCTCAAACCCAAATCAAAACAAACAGAGAAGTCAGACATGTGCAGCCAGTCTGACAGACCTCTGCACATTCATAGGGCAAGGCGTGACAGTACCCCCCCTTCTATGGGTGACCTCCGGACACCCCGGACCAACTTTATCCGGGTGTGCCCTGTGAAAGGCCCTCACCAGGCGGCTAGCACTGAAATCAGTAGCCGGAACCCACATTCTTTCCTCGAGACCGTATCCCTTCCAGTGCACCAGGTCCTGGTCGGGAACCCAGAAGAACACGTGAGTCGAGAATCTTAGAGATCTCAAACTCCAAATTGCCATCCACCAGGACAGGGGAAGGTGGCAATAGAGATGGTTTATTTCTTTAATAAAGACCTGTGAAACACATTATGGATCTTCCAGGTCTTAGGAAGAGCCAGACGAAACGCCACCGGTTTGACAATCGCACAGATTTTTAAGGGCCAATAAATCTTGGACCCAATTTCCAAGATGGTACCTTAAGCTTAATGTTTTTAGTGGACAACCACACCGAATCACCCACACACAGGTCCGGACCAGTCATACGTCTCCTGTCAGCCATCCGTTTATATCTTTCACCCATCTTTTCCAAATTAACTTGGATCTTCCGCCAGATAGATGTATTCACTGAGGCTGAATGTAAAAATAAATTCCCCATTAAAAGTGTCCTGTCTGACCAGGAAGAAGTACAACAGCGACTTAAAAAGATTAAAATAGACAAATCGCCAGGACGGGATGGCATACACCCCCGTATCTTAAGGGAATTAAGTAACGTTATAGCCAGGCCCTTATTTCTGATATTTGCAGACTCTATACTGACAGGGAATGTCCCACAGGATTGGCGCATAGCAAATGTGGTGCCAATATTCAAAAAGGGCCGGTAAGTTTAACATCTGTTGTGGGTAAACTGTTTGAAGGTTTTCTAAGAGATGCTATCTTAGAGCATCGCAACGGAAATAAGCAAATAACACCATATCAGCATGGCTTTATGAGGGATCAGTCATGCTAAACTAATTTAATAAGTTTCTATGAGGAGGTAAGTTCTAGACTTGACAGCAGCGAATCAATTGATGTCGTATATCTGGACTTCTCCAACGCATTTGACACTGTACCACATAAAAGGTTAGTATATAAAATGAGTGCTCGGACTGGGAGAAAATGTCTGTATGTGGGTAAGTTACTGGCTGAGTGATAGAAAACAGAGGATGGTTATTAACGGTACACACTCAGATTGGGTCACTGTCACTAGTGGGGTACCTCAGGGGTCAGTATTAGGCCCTATTCTCCAATATATTTTTTAATGATCTTGTAGAAGGCTTGCATAGTAAAATAAAATTTTTCGCAGATGACACTAAACTGTGTAAAGTAATTAACACAGAAGAGGACAGTATACTACTACAGAGGGATCTGGATAGATTGGAGGCTTGGGCAGATAAGTGGCAGATAAGGTTTAACACTGACAAATGTAAAGTTATGCACATGGTAAGGAATAATGCAAGTCACCTGTACATACTAAATGGTAGAACACTCGGTAACACTGACATGGAAAAGTATCTAGGAATAAAAAAAAAACTGTGTCAGGCAGCTGCTGTCAAGGCCAATAAGATAATGGGTTGCATCAAAAGGGGCATAGATGCCCGTGATAAGAACATAGTCCTACCACTTCGCTAGTCAGACTACACATGGAGTATTGTGTACAGTGAACAAGGCAGACATAGCAAATCTGGAGCGGGTCAAGAGGAGGCAACTAAAGTAATGACTGGAATGGGGCAACTACAGTACCCTGGAAGATTATCAAAATTAGGGTTATTCACTTTAGAAAAATGACGACTGAGGGGAGATCTAATTACTATGTATAAATACATCAGGGGTCAGTACAGAGATCTATCCCATCATCTATTTATCCCCAGGACTGTGACTGTGATGAGGGGACATCCTCTGCGTCTAGAGAAAAGGTTTGTACACAAACATAGAAGAGGATTCTTTATGGTAAGAGCAGTGAGACTATGGAACTCTCTGCCTGAGGAGGTGGTGATGGTGAGTACAATAATGGAATTCAAGAGGGGCCTGGATGTATTTCTGGAGTGTAATAATATTACAGGCTATAGCTACAAGAGAGGGGTCGTTGATCCAGGGAGTTATTCTGATTGCCTGATTGGAGTCGGGAAAGATTTTTTTTATTCCCCTACAGTGGGGAAAATTGGCTTCTACCTCACAGTTTTAAGTTTTTTTTTGCCTTCCTCTGGATCAACTTGCAGGATGACAGGCCGAACTGGATGGACAAATGTCTTTTTTCGGCCTTATGTACTATGTTACTATGTTACCATAGATCCCAGAAGATCCAGTCCCAGAAAAAGTACCAAAGTGTGGGTGAAAACCATATGTGCCAAAAAATGGCGACTTATCAGTGAACTCCTGTCTACGGTTATTCAAGGCAAATTCGGCTAGAGACAAGAACGAGGACCAGTCATCCTGGTTCTCGGCAACAAAAAACCTCAAATAGGTCTCCAGGTTTTGGTTAGTGCGCTTTGTCTGACCATTCGACTGGAGATGAAAAGCCGAAGAAAAAGACAGTTAAATTCCCAGACGAGAGCAGAACGCCCTCCAAAACATGGAAACAAATTGCGCCCCCCTATCAGACACCACATCAGAGGGAATGCCATGTAGTTTCACAATGTTATCAATAAAAACCTGAGCGAGAGTTTTGGCATTGGGCAAGCTAGGTAACGGTACAAAGTGGGCCATCTTACCACCAAAATAACTGTTTTCCCAGAGGAACTCGGTAAATCGGTAATAAAGTCCATGGACAAATGCGTCCAAGGACGAGATGGGATAGATACAGGAAGAAGTGATCCTGAAGACCGAGTGTGAGCCACCTTTGCGCGTGCACAGTTCTCACAAGCTGTCACATAACCCTCCACACCCTTGCGCAACCCTGGCCACCAGAATCTCCAGGAAATAAGATCTATGGTGGATTTGCTTCCAGGATGTCCCGCAAGGACCGTATCATGATGTTCCTTGAACACCTTGTATCGCAGTTCAGCAGGAACAAACAACTTGTCTGGAGGACAAGAATCAGGAGCCTCCTCCTGGGCCCCCAACACCTCCATCTCTAACTCAGGGTACAGAGCGGAAACCACCACCCCATCAGCCAAAATCGGAGTGGGATCCTCCGAATCACTCTCTCCAGGAAAACTATGTGACAACACATCTGCCTTGACGTTTTTAACCCCAGGGTGAAAGGTGACCACAAAATTGAACCTAGTAAAAAAACTGTGACCATCTAGCCTGTCTAAGATTCAGGTGCTTAGCAGACTGCAGGTAAGCCAAATTCTTGTGGTCAGTATATACCATAATAGGATGAGTAGCCCCCTTCAACCAATGACGCCATTCCTCAAAGGCCAATTTAATGGCCAGCAACTCTCTATTTCCTACATCATAATTTCTTTCAGCGGCCGAGAGTTTCTTGGAGAAAAAAGCACACGGATGCCATTTGCTAGGGGATGGACCTTGCGACAGAACTGCTCTGACCCCCACTTCTGATCCTGATGGGTCTCCAAATCGGGTGAGTAAATTAGTATATCATCAAGGTAAATAGCAATAAACCTTCCCACTAAATGATGGAAAATATAATTGACAAATCGCTGAAAGACCGCTGGCGCATTAGTTAAACCAAAGGGCATGACAAGATTCTCGAAATGACCTTCGGGTGTATTGAAGGCCATTTTCCACTCATCTCCTTCCTTAATTCTGATCAGATTATAATCTCCTCTTAAATCCAACTTTTAGAACACCTTGGCTCCACCAATTTGATCAAATAGATCAGAAATCAAAGGAAGGGGATACGGATCACGGACCGCAATGAGATTCAATTCCCGGAAATCTAAACACGGTCTAAGTGATCCGTCTTAGGGACTTAGATGGCCTAATATGTCCCTTTGCCAAACTCTCTGCAATATACTTCTGCATAGCTTCTCTTTTGGGTTGGGGAAGGTTGTATAGTCAAGATTTTGGCAGTTTAGCTCCAGGGATGAGATTGACCGGACAATCATATTCTCGATGGGGGGGCAACTCCTGAGCTCCACTCTCCGAGAATACGTCCGCAAAATCAGAGAGAAACTGAGGAAGGACCTTAGTAGACACCCCTGAGATAGAAGCACAAAGACAGTTGTCCGAACAAAATTCACTCCAGCTACTGATTTGTCTTGTTTGCCAGTCAATAGTAGGGTTATGCTTTATCAACCACGGTAAACTCAGAACCATTGGAGCAGGCAAGCCCTTCATAACAAAAAAAGAAATGGACTCAACATGTGAATCACCCACCCTTAACTGAATGTCATGAACGATATGAGTAAGACTCTTTTGTGAGAGAGGAGAGGAATCAATAGCAAACACTGGTATCTCTTTATCTAAAGTGCTAGTTCTAAAACCAAGATTTTGGAGGAAATGAAAATCAACAAGGTTTACCCCCGCACCACTGTCAACAAATACCTCAAAATCAAAATTTCCTGAGTCTAGCGCCACCATGGCAGGCAGGTGGAAACGGGAATTGCAGGGAGAATACATATTTGCTTGCTCAGACTCCCCATTCACACTACCAAGAGTCAGGGAAGTTATTTTTTTCTCTTTATGTGAATACCTCCGTAGTTTTTCATTACCGCTTTGAAGTTTAACAAAAGGACACACATAAACAAAATTACCTTCTTTTCCACAGAAGTAACATAGCTTATTCAGCTTCCTAAAATCCCTATCACCTGATCAAAAGGAAACCTGGCCCAACTGCATAGGCTCCTCTCCTGCCCCAGATTCAAAAGTCATATTACCCCGAGGACTAGGTGGGACAGATCCACTTACAGACGGGACCCCCCACTCAAGAGGAATCTTATACTTCTCTCTAAGACATCTATCAATCCGCACTGCCAAAGACATGGCTGTCTCCAATGAATTGGAATACTCATGAAAAGCAAGGGCATCTTTCAACCTCTCAGATAACCCCTGACAAAACAGACTCCGGAATGCAGGATCATTCCACCCCAAGTCAGTTGCCCATCTTCTAAATTCTGCACAATACGACTCTGCAGTACGTTCTCCCTTTAACAAACTGCACGGCTTAGATTAAGCCATAGAGACCCAGTCTGGGTCATCATAAATCAAGCACAAGGCTCTAAAAAATTCATTTACCGACTGGAGGGATGGTGAACCGGTCGGCAGAGAAAAAGCCCAGGACTGCCCGTCCCCTTTGAACAGAGATATAATGATCCCCACTCTTTGATTCTTGTCACCAGGTGACATCGGAAGGAGTTCTGAGGAATAATATTATAGGGGTGAATGGAGAAGCGTTATATTAGGGAATACGATCGTCCACCCTAAAAAGATTTGTTTTTAGGGCACGCTTAATGAAGCATTCCCACAAAAATCTTTATTCTCTGATCTGTTAGAAAGGTAAATAATATAAACTGTAGTGAAGGTAATCTTCTTACCGGTGACTGTATTTGTGAGTTATAACCTCCCTTCTGATCCTCAGCTGTGTCATGTGACCAGGACTCTGATTTCCAACTGACACAGGACAGGAAGTCAGTTACTTCTATATTCATCCCTGTAAGAGTTATTTCTGGCTTCCTGTCCATACATAAGATGCTATGTTATTTGGAAAGTCAGAGTGTTGGTCACAGTACACAGTTGAAGATCAGAAGGGAGGAGATAACTCACAAATACTGTCACCGGTGAGACAATTATAACTTCACTACAGTTTACATCATGTACCTTTCTAAAAGGTAAACTTTTGGGGGAGTGCTTCTTTAAAGGGAACTTTTTAGCTTCCTTTGGCTTTGTTCACATCACCATTGAGCCTTTCTGTTCTCCTGCTCTGTTTAGGAGCAGGAGAATGGAAAGGAAGGTTTCGGCGCATAACTGAGCAGAACGGAACCTAAGGACCCTATAGACCAGGGATAGGCAAACTGTGCCTCTCCGGCTGTTGTAAAACTACAACTCCCAGTCTGCCTACAGCTATCAGCTTACAGCAGGGCATGATGGGATCTGTAGTTTTACAACAGCTGGAGAGACGCAGTTTGCCAATCCCTGCCATAGATTATAATGGGGTCCGCTCAGAGGAAGATTTGGGAGCGGAGACAAAAGTTGTGCATGCAGGACTGTCTCCGCTTCAAAAATCTTCCTCTGAGCGGAAACCTAACAGACCCCATTATAATCTACGGGGTTCTTAGGTTCCGTTCTGCTCAGTTATGTGCCAAATCCGTGATGTGAACAAAGTCTTATACTGCCTGCTTTGATTGACAGTTTTTTCCCCGTACTTCCTACTTAGGAAAAAACTGTCAATCATAATCCTGAAAACGTAGGCAGCTTGTGTATGAGGAAGACAAATCTTTCAGAGCAGAGTTCTATAAGACTGCTTTATTTTTAACATACCAGTGACAGACTGCTTACACTATGATGTCCTCAGAGAGCAACATAAGGGAGTTTGACAGGTTCCCTTTAAAGCTGTGGATAAAGTTGTGAATAAAACAGTTTTTCAGCACAACCAAACAAGTGCGTTTATGTCAATATCCCCAATCGACCACAATTCAGATTCACTATAGAAAAATGCAACAAACCGCAGGTTTCTTCTATTTGATATTTTATCCAAAATCTTGTGCCTTCATCAATAATTTCATATCAGAAGCACATAGGGAGTCATTTTGTAAAAGGGAATATTAATTATTAATATTTGGAGTTAATATTAATAATTCATATTAATAAACGGACGTAGATCAGCTATTGCTGACTCCGACTATTTCCTTTATTTTACCTGTTGCTCTCCCTCTTTCCTGAACTGCGTGCGCTGACTTGCGGCTGCTATAAAAGACTATAAGCTGTATTTAAATAATACAGTATTTATTAAACCAATAACACTTTTACAGTCAATTATTTCATATATATATATTTATATCAATGGTTTTATATATATATATATATATATATATATATATATAGACACACACACAGTAATATACTAACAGCACAATAATAAACCTAATTACACTAACACTATACAATTCCAACTATAATTCCACCCCAAAATCTAGCTAGACATACACTCACACACGACAGTTGCAAGAAAAAGTATGTGAACCCATTGGAATGATATGGATTTCTGCACAAATTGGTCATAAAATGTAATCTGATCTTCATCTAAGTCACAACAATAGACAATCACAGGCTGCTTAAACTAATAACACACAAAGAATTAAACGTTACCATGTTTTTATTGAACACACCATGTAAACATTCACAGTGCAGGTAGAAAAAGTATGTGAACCCCTAGACTAATGACCTCTCCAAGAGCTAATTGGAGTGAGGTGTCAGCCAACTGGAGTCCAATCAATGAGATGAGATTGAAGGTGTTGGTTACAGCTGCCCTGCCCTATAAAAAACACACACCAGTTCTGGGTTTGCTTTTCACAAGAAGCATTGCCTGATGTGAATGATGCCTCACACAAAAGAGCTCCCAGAAGGACTTGCATAAAGCTGGAAAGGGTTATAAAAGTATCTCCAAAAGCCTTGCTGTTCATCAGTCCACGGTAAGGCAAATTGTCTATAAATGGAGAAAGTTCAGCACTGCTGCTACTCTCCCTAGGAGTGGCCGTCCTGTAAAGATGACTGCAAGAGCACAGCACAGACTGCTCAATGAGGTTAAGAAGAATCATAGAGTGTCAGCTAAAGACTTACAAAAGTCTTTGGCATATGCTAACATCCCTGTTAGCGAATCTACGATATGTAAAACAATAAACAAGAATGGATTTCATGGGAGGTAACCACAGAGGAAGCCACTGCTGTGCAAAAAAAGTTGCTGCACGTTTACAGTTTGCAGAAGAGCACCTGGATGTTCCACAGCAGTATTGGCAAAATATTCTGTGGACAGATGAAACCAAAGTTGAGTTGTTTGGAAGAAACACACAACACTATGTGTGGAGAAAAAGATGCACAGCACACCAACATCAAAACCTCATCCCAACTGTGAAGTATGATGGTGGGGGCATCATGGTTTGGGGCTGCTTTGCTGCGTCAGGGCCTGGACGGATTGCTATCATCGAAGGAAAAATTAATTCCCAAGTTTATCAAGACATTTTGCAGGATAACTTAAGGCCATCTGTCCACCAGCTGAAGCGCAACCGGACAACGACCCAAAGCATAGAAGTAAATCAACAGAATGGCTTAAACAGAAGAAAATATGCCTTCTGGAGTGGCTCAGTCAGAGTCCTGACCTCAACCCAATTGAGATGCTGTGGCATGACCTCAAGAAAGCGATTCACACTAGACATCCCAGGAATATTGCTGAACAGTTCTGTAAAGAGGAATGGTCAAGAATTACTCCTAACCGTTGTGCACGTCTGATCTGCAACTACAGGAAATGTTTGGTTGAAGTTATTCAAAGGAGGTTCAACTAGTTATTAAATCCAAGGGTTCACATACCTTTTCCACCTGCACTGTGAATGTTTACATGGTGTGTTCAATAAAAACATGGTAACATTTAATTCTTTGTGTGTTATTAGTTTAAGCAGACTGTGATTGTCTATTGTTGTGACTAAGATGAAGATCAGTTCACATTTTATGACCAATTTGTGCAGAAATCCATATCATTCCAATGGGTTCACATACTTTTTCTTGCAACTGTATTAGCAGCAGCACCCTCCCGCCTGATGCTACACTGGCCCTACAAGGGGTTACACAATACAAGGGTTACAGGATCCAATGCAGGAAGTAGGGATATATTGTAGGGGTACAAGGCAGGGTGATGCAGAGGTTAATATATATACAGTGTGTATATATATATATATATATATATATATATGTGGCAGTTGGAAAGGGTTAATAATAATGGGAGCAATACAGGGGTTAATGATACTCAGCCAATGTTCATAATGTCTGTTTCAGGATGGGCTGGTCAGCTCATCTCAAGTCCACTCTTCCATGTGTCTCCTTCCTCTGTTTGTGGTGATGAGCCCCCCAAGAGCCTTTGTCCTGGCTTGGGCTAATATAAGTACATAGCAGCCCACCTCCCCCTCTTCAACCTAAGGTGCAGGGATATGACTCATCTTGTGCGTCTGACGGAATGCATGCACTCAGACTGTTATAGATAACTGCCAATTGGTCCCCTGAGGCTCACTCAGGATCTGTACAGATAAAAGTACAACAGAATTCATGTCCAATGTGTAAATGAGAGCACCCCCCCCCATATACACCATGGCAACACACTGCCATGTCATAAACAATCCCTAAGCAGAAGGGGGGGATAGCATAATAACTAGGCTGGTATATACAGTGAGGAACAGAAGTATTTGTTACACCCTGGGATTTTGCATGTTCTTCCACTTAGAAATCATGGAGGGGTCTGAAATTCACATTGTAGGTGCATTCCCACTCTGAGAGACAGAATAAAAAAAATAAAAAAACAGGAAATCACATTGTATGATTTTTAAAGAATGTATTTGTCTTGTTTGAACACCTGAGAAAATCTGTGTTAATATTTGGTACAGAAGCCTTTGTTTGCAATTACAGAGGTCAAATGTTTCCTGTAGTTCTTGACCAGGGTTGCACACACTGCAACATGGATTTTGGTCCACTCCTCCACACAGATCTCCTCTAGATCTGTCAGATCTGTCGCTGAGCAACACAGAGTTTCAGCTCTCTCCAAAGATGTTCTATTGGATTTAGGTCTCGAGACTGGCTAGGCACTCCAGAACCTTGATATGCTTCTTACGGAGCCACTCCTTGGTTATCCTGGCTGTGTGTTTTGGGTTGTTGTCATGTTGGAAGACCCAGCCACGACCCATCTTCAATTCTCTGACTGAGGGAAGGAGGTTGTTGCTCAAAATTACCCAATAAATGGCCCCATTCATCCTCTGCTTAATACAGTGCAGTCGTCCTGTCCTCTTGGCAGAGAAGCACCCTTAAAGCATGATGTTACCACCCCCATGCTTCAAAGTTGGGATGGTGTTCTTGGGATGCAACTCATCCTTCTTTTTTCTCCAAACACGACGAGTGAAGTTTAGACCAAAAGGTTCTACTTTGGTCTCATCTGACCACATGACTTTCTCCCATGCCTCCTCTGGATCATCCAGATGGTCATTGGCAAACTTCAGACGGACCTGGACATGTGATGACTTCAGCAGGGGAACCTTCTGTGCACTGCATAATTTGAAACCATGATGGTGTAGTGTTCTACCGACAGTGACCTTTGAAACTGTGGTTCGGGGCTCTCTTTATGTCATTGACCATGTAGTTCTGGGCTTATTCCTCACCTTTCTTATCATCAATGATACCCCACGAGGTGAGATCTTGCATGGAGCCCCAGTCAGAGGCTCCAACAGTTGATCTATTTTCACCAATCTGCTTGGCAATTGCCCCCTAGCCCTTTCCAGCCTTGTGGAGGTCCACAATTTTGTCTCTGGTGTCTTTCGACAGCTCTTTGTTCTTACCCATGGTAGTAGTTGGCGTCTGACTGACTGTGCAGTGGACAGGTATCTTTAAAGAGCTCTGACAGGTGCTACTAAGTTAGATTAATGAGTGGAGTAGAGGCACAGTAACAGGTCTTTGAGAGACAGAATTCTTGCTGTTTCTCAGGTGTTCAAATACTTATGTTCTATTCTGTTTCTGAGAACTGGAATGCACCTACAATTCGAATTTCAGACCCCTCAATGATTTCTAACTGGGAGAACTTGCAAAATTTCAGGGTGTTCAAATACTTCTGTTCCTCAATATATATATATATATACACACAATACAGACCAAAAGTTTGGACACACCTTCTCATTCAAAGAGTTTTCTTTATTTTCATGACTATGAAAATTGTAGATTCACACTGAAGGCATCAAAACTATGAATTAACACATGTGGAATTATATAAATAACAAAAAAAGTGTGAAACAACTGAAAATATTTCATATTCTAAGGTTCTTCAAAGTAGCCACCTTTTGCTTTGATTACTGCTTTACACACTCTTGGCATTTTCTTGATGAGCTTCAAGAGGTAGTCACCTGAAATGGTCTTCCAACAGTCTTGAAGGAGTTCCCAGAGATGCTTAGCACTTGTTGGCCCTTTTGCCTTCCCTCTGCGGTCCAGCTTACCCCAAACCATCTCGATTGGGTTCAGGTCCGGTGACTGTGGAGGCCAGGTCATCTGGCGCAGCACCCCATCACTCTCCTTTATGGTCAAATAGCCCTTACACAGCCTGGAAGTGTGTTTGGGGTCATTGTCCTGTTGAAAAATAAATGATGGTCCAACTAAACGCAAACCGGATGGAATAGCATGCCGCTGCAAGATGCTGTGGTAGCCATGCTGGTACAGTATGCCTTCAATTTTGAATAAATCCCCAACAGTGTCACCAGCAAAGCACCCCCACACTATCACACCTCCTCCTCCATGCTTCACGGTGGGAACCAGGCATGTAGAGTCCATCCGTTCACCTTTTCTGCGTCGCACAAAGACACGGTGGTTGGAACCAAAGATCTCAAATTTGGACTCATCAGACCAAAGCACAGATTTCCACTGGTCTAATGTCCATTCCTTGTGTTCTTTAGCCCAAACAAGTCTCTTCTGCTTGTTGCCTGTCCTTAGCAGAGGTTTCCTAGCAGATATTCTACCATGAAGGCCTGATTCACACAGTCTCCTCTTAACAGTTGTTCTAGAGATGTGTCTGCTGCTAGAACTCTGTGTGGTATTGACCTGGTCTCTAATCTGAGCTGCTGTTAACCTGATTTTTGAGGATGGTGACTCGGATGAACTTATCCTCCGCAGCAGAGGTGACTCTTGGTCTTCCTTTCCTGGGGCGGTCCGCATGTGAGCCAATTTCTTTGTAGCGCTTGATGGTTTTTGAGACTGCACTTGGGGACACTTTCTAAGTTTTCCCAATTTTTCGGACTGACTGACCTTCATTTCTTAAAATAATGATGGCCACTCGTTTTTCTTTACTTAGCTGCTTTTTTCTTGCCATAATACAAATTCTAACAGTCTATTCAGTAGGACTATCAGCTGTGTATCCACCTGACTTCTCCATAACGCAACTGATGGTCCCAACCCCATTTATAAGGCAAGAAATCCCACTTATTAAACCGGACAGGCCAGGTGACTACCTCTTGAAGCTCATCAAGAGAATGCCAAGAGTGTGCAAAGCAGTAATCAAAGCAAAAGGTGGCTACTGTGAAGAACCTAAAATATGACATATTTTCAGTTGTTTCACACTTTTTTGTTATGTATATAATTCCACATGTGTTATTCATAGTTTTGATGCCTTCAGTGTGAATCTACAATTTTCATAGTAATGAAAATAAATAAAACTCTTTGAATGAGAAGGTGTGTCCAAACTTTTGGTCTGTACTGTATATGTGTATATATATATAAAAAAAAAAAATATATATATATATATATATATATATATATATATATATATATGCACTTCCCTCTACACATTTACTATCAAACTTTTTCCCACACACGCCAGGTCTAACAAAGGGGTGTAGTGGGGAAATGGGATGGGCTGGTTTTAGGCGTAGAAAATGAATTTAAGCCAGCAAGCAAGCCGGCTTACATTTACACTGGTAGTGGATGCGCCAAAGTTATATCTGGGATCCACTGCCAGAGCACAGGGTTATTAAGACCAGGGTCTAAATCGGCGGTCTTAATAAATGATCCTGTGACAACTCGGGGTCACTTAGCTTTCCAGGATCGTTGTCTTCTCACCTTAGACCAGGGGTAGGCAACCTCCCGCACTCCAGCTGTTGAGAAGCTACAACTCCCAGCATTCATCCTTACTCTGCTTTTCTCAGAACTCTCATAGAAATGAATAAGGCATGCTGGGAATTATAGTTTCACAGCAGCTGGAGTGCCAAAGTTTGGCACACCTCAAGAAGTCGCTCCAACACTGCAGATTTGGGTGCAAACTGGCCACAATCAGCTTTATTGTCACTTTTACAGCAGTCCAAACAAACATAAATCCTCGGCCATCTGGCCACTAACTACACAATAGTTTAGTCTCTATCAGGATCTGGGTCTACCACCCAGCTCCTCAAAGCCTAACTCAGTGCTTACCCCACACAGCGTCAGAGGCTCCCAGCTCCCACAGGCCTTGGCGCAGCCTGCTTCTTCCTCATACTGGGGGCCCTGATTGAGGAGCTCAGCCCACATTTAGGCCTTATGCACACGACTGTATGTATTTTGCGGTCCGCAAAAAACGTATACTCGCAAAATACGGATGACGTCCGCGTGCATTCCGTATTTTGCAGAATGGAACAGCTGGCCCCTAATAGAACCATCCTATCCTTGTCCTTAATGCGGACAATGATAGGACATTTTCAAATTTTTCGCGGAATGGAAATACGGACATACGAAATTGGAATGCACACGGAGTAGCTTCTGTATTTTTTCAGACCCATTGAAATGAATGGTTCCGCATACGGTGCACAAAAAAAAAACGGAACGGACATGGAAAGATAATACATTTGTGTGTATGAACCCTTACCTAAGCTCCTCAGCAGGCTGCTACTTATCCTCATTACCAGCCTAGCTAATACACACAGAGGAAAAACACTATTTCCCCAGTCTTTCTCAGACCGAATGCACACGGCCGTGGTATCCCGACCTGGCATCCTGCTTACAGCATGAGCGCACGGCGTCATTGGTTGCTATGACGCCGTGCGCTTCATGCCGCCGCTGCACTACAGTAATACACTGGTATAGATCATACGCGTGTATTACTGTAGTGCAGTGGCCGTGTGCATTCGGCCTTATTCTCATCCAGCTTCCTCTGGGTAAGATACCATTTCAATGGCCCTCATATGGCTCTCTGGCAGCTTCACTGCCACAGACCCCCATACTTCAAATCATCGTCCATAATTTACATATAGTCTGATGTGCAAACTGGGTTACATCACATCAGGATTCAGCACACATAGCGCCCAGCAAGCATGTAGCAACTACGTTTTGGGGGTCCTGATAAAGGGGGCTGCTACATGCTTGCTGGGCTGAATCCTGATGTGTGCTGAATTCTGATGTAACCAAATCTGCACATCGGACTATATGTAAAGTATGGACTATTATTTGAACTAATGGGGTCATTTATCAAACTGTTGTAAAGTAGAACTAGCCTAGCTGCCCATAGCAACCAATAAGATTCCACCTCTCATTTTTGACAGCTCCTGTGGAAAATGAAAGGTGGAATCTGATTGGTTGCTATGGACAACTAAGCCAGTTGTACTTTACACTAATTTGATAAATGACCCCATATGTGTTTTGTTATGAAATGATGCGTGCACAAGATGCGATTTTGGTGCGTTTTTCTGTGCTGAGTCTGATGTTGTGAATAAACCTGATTGTCTTGGGTAGCACACTCTGGAGAACTGGTGCAGCTCTAGAAAAGTCCTGGAATTCGGAGTGGAAGGTTCAGATAATAGTGGATATTGGTCTTAAAGGGATTCTGTCACCTCCCCTCAGCCAAAAAACGATTTAAAAGCAGCCATGCAGCACAGCTTACCTGGATTAAGCTGTGCTGTTTAATCTTGAAATCCGTCCAGCAGTTACTTTAAAAAACGACTTTGATCAATAAGGAAATGCGTCCTGAAGGTGCCCAGAGGGGCGTTTTTTTCTTCCTAGTGAGCCCAGTACCGCCCCTCTTTCAGTGCCCAGCCCGCCTTCCTTGTATTTTCTAACTGCCGCCCCCAGCCTGCCACAGCCTCTCCTGCCTCTCCTCCCCCTCCCTCACGCCGAACGAAGTCTCGCACAGGCGCAGTACCCACTGAGGGCTGCGCCTGTGCGATCATCAGGAGACTGAGGGCGGCAGCTTCATCTTCGTCACTGGGCATGCGCCGAGCCCAGTGACGTCCGATGCTCGCTCTTCCCTCAGTCAGCAGGGAAGAGCAAGCATCGGACGTCACTGGGCTCGGCGCATGCCCAGTGACGAAGATGAAGCTGCCGCCCTCAGTCTCCTGATGATCGCACAGGCGCAGCCCTCAGTGGGTACTGCGCCTGTGCGAGACTTCGTTCGGCGTGAGGGAGGGGGAGGAGAGGCAGGAGAGGCTGTGGCAGGCTGGGGGCGGCAGTTAGAAAATACAAGGAAGGCGGGCTGGGCACTGAAAGAGGGGCGGTACTGGGCTCACTAGGAAGAAAAAAACGCCCCTCTGGGCACCTTCAGGACGCATTTCCTTATTGATCAAAGTCGTTTTTTAAAGTAACTGCTGGACGGATTTCAAGATTAAACAGCACAGCTTAATCCAGGTAAGCTGTGCTGCATGGCTGCTTTTAAATCGTTTTTTGGCTGAGGGGAGGTGACAGAATCCCTTTAAGGTGGCCAAACATTTGGTTGAACAGCAGTAAAATAAAAAAATCACCTGGTGAACATTCATTTTATAGACACGGCCATACACATTTTGGTCCATATTAGCCATTAAAGTTGTTCAAACTGGCCATACACGTTCAGTGAAACCAGGCCAAAAGTGAAACATCTTTCATCCACAAATGATCCTTCTTTGAACAAAAGATCTTTTGTCCAAGTATCAGATGAAAATTCCAAACCCGGATGGCTTCTTTTCCTCACCCCCGTGGGAGTTATAGAAACCTTCTAGTTAAGGCCAAAGTAAACAGACCATGTACCTTATCAAACTTCCATTTGTCAAACCTTCTCACATTAAAAATTACGCTCTGTCCATCAGTCTTAAAGGGCTGTCCCATGAAAAAATTGTATATTTTTTTAAGGCAGCGCCTGGATCTGAAAACTTTTGTAATTGCTTCTAATTAAAAATGTAGTATAGCCACAGAGTTATTGTTAAAATTGCTTCATTCTACAAAGCCAATGACGCAATTTCTTTCTCCAGTCGCCATCTCTAGAAATTGCACAGCCAGTGGCTGGACGGCTCACGCCCCTCCATATCTGAAGGCCTGCTTCTTTAACACCAGCAATGAGACAGATGAAAAGGCAAGTCAGAGGCGGAATATTGTTACATTTAGGCCTTGTGCTCACGGCCATATTAGTTTTGTCATCTTCAAACCATGGATCCGCAAAATACGGATACCAGCTGTGTGCATCCCGCTATTTTCTCGGTCCCAGTAGTAGAAATTGGATACAGAAATTGTCCGCAAAATGGACAAGAATAGGACATGTTCTATGATTTGCTGGACGGACACACGGATGCAGACAGCACACGGATGACATTCGCCTGCTGTCCACATTTTTTGCAGTCCCATAGAAATGAATTGGCCCACGTTGGAACCCCCCAAAAAATGTGTATCGGACGCAGACTAAAACTACGGTCGTGTGCACAAGGCCTTATTACTGATATAGATGTCCATCTCTGTTTATCTCTATTATCTATCGATCTCTCTATATCATATCATTCAATCAATCTATCATGTCTATCCATCTTTATCTATCTATTTATCATCTATCTATCTATCTATCTATCTATCTAAATTGTTTTATGGATGAAACTACTAATTTATAAAACAATTAAAAAAAATGTTAATTTGAACAAGTAGCACAATCCAGAATTGATAAACAGGGGTTATTGAACTAAACATTTTATTTGTTTTATAGATGTTTAGTTATCAGACTTTTTATTATATATTATTATACAATTGTTATTATACATATTTAATTATTGTTTACAGTTTTTTTTATATTTAATGTTTTATTTGATTTTATTTAAAAACATGGTCAAACCACTGTGACAGCAGCTGGTGATAAATGTCCTTTTTATCAGCCCCACATGCTTCTCAATAAAAGTAAAACGCATAGCACTGTGATATTATTCATACTGTGCACCCTATTACAATTTACATGTGCAGCTACAGGAAAATGTCATACGGAATGTTACATCTGTTTCCATAGTAACTGACGATTATCTGATTATATTCATACTGCACATTTATCCTCTATATCTACTGGTGGGAGAGTATGATGGTATCATATGTAATGGATCGCAATAATGCACACTGAAGGGCGACATAAAGTAATTATCTGGTTATATTGAAGTATCAAGTGATTAAATGTTAAGCTGTTTCCATTGATACAAAGTACAAATGTGATCTGCCACATATAGCAGAAACTGATAACATGAAGTAATAACAATAGAAATACACTGGGTAACCCACCTCAGAAAAGTCTGTGGGGGTGGCCGGTTACCCGCCAAAGTGTCAGTTGGCCAATTAGCTGTTCACACCAAAGTGTCAGTTGGGCACTGGTGAGGAGCAGGTGCATGGAATGCCACATGTGACAAAATATTGTCACAGTAGCGTTTAAAAAGTCATAAAGAGGGGTTTACTATTTTTTTCTACGCCAGAAAAGTGTGTGGGGGGAATGATAAATCCCCCCCCCCCCCCCCCCCAGTATCTGGCCAGACAGAAGTACAGGTCAATGAGGCCAGTACAGACCAGGACTTTTAGAGTTGGTATTGTCCTCCCAACTGGGTAAAAGAACTGACTGGTCTTTGGGTACCTACCTCCTCCCAACCACCACTTAAAGTGCTCTACCCAGGCTTGCATTAGAAAACCTGTGAGTTTATTGTTGTAAGCTGTACAACTCTCCATTCTCAGCTTAAAAATGAGGTATCTTCCATGATCCTACACTGGACTCACATAGGGTCCTATGGTACCCGTGACCTGAAAGTTCAGTACTTTTTCCGCATAGAGGCATATGGGGTAGATTTATCAAAACCAGCGTATGCTACACCAGTCTTGATATCCCCTGTTTTGCTGGAGGATACGCCTAATTTATGGCAAGATTATCATTCAGTACTTGTCATAAGTTAGGCACATCTTTGGGAAGTCCATGCACCTCAACAGAAATCTATAGTGTCCTATACTGTAGTGCTAAACAGTACCCAGATAGCGCTATACTTTACCCAGACTAATCATCCATGAAGAGAGTCGTTATCATGCTATGTTATTCAGTTTTTCCACATTTCATCTTCAGTGGGAAATAAACGCAGGAACAAAAATGACTGCAGATTTCCATGCAGTAAACAGTGATTTACACAAAATCAGTTCAAGGAACTGATTCCTCAGACAGCTTTTATTGGCTAGTTTTTTTTGTTAGATGTTGTAGACATGTGCCTGAACAGGACAACCACATGATATAGTTGAACTATTAAAGAGGTCTTCTGGGACCCCGTGAGGCTATCAACCCACGATAATTAGTCATAATTTTTGGCGCATAGCA
This sequence comes from Bufo gargarizans, assembly GCF_014858855.1. Lineage (NCBI taxonomy): Eukaryota > Metazoa > Chordata > Amphibia > Anura > Bufonidae > Bufo > Bufo gargarizans. Next base: position 127,103,594 of record NC_058085.1, read on the forward strand.
GGCATGAACCAAATAAAACTTAACTTTTAATGTTACAAAAATGAATAAGAGGCTCAAAGATGTGAGCTGCTCTTCTCCCAAATCATAAATCATACAAAATTAATATACAAAAAACAAAAGACTAAAAGAACAAAAAGAACTAAACCAACATTTTATATATCTCAGAGAGAAGGCATTGAGATTGAGCAAGTGAAAACTGTCCTTATATTGTCCCTTTCTAATGCCTCAACCCAGAGATGAACCCTGATGGTGGATTCACTCTGTTCACGAACCCATGTCTATCTCTCCTTAGTATAAACCTGAGCAAATCCCATATTTTTCCCCATATTAGGTTCCTCAGAGGATATATTGAATAGGCAGTCTAGAATAAAACATGTTTTAAGAAAGAAGTAAGATATATATAAATGTACAATAAAGGGCAAAATGAGACTAAGATAGCAATGTTACCAACAGATAGGCCCGTAATTGATGACGGTATTTAGTATGTGAGGGTAAATCACGTGCATTTCCAGCAAACAAAGCTAAATGCATATACTTAATAACGGTATACAATATATGCAAATAAAGACTTAGGCATGTATGTTCAGATACGTTCAGCAGAGGTTGAGGGGCTGTGGTTACTCGATGAGAATCGCAGTCATAATTTGCCTGCAGAAAAAAGTTTCCAATATAATTACTGCCTTGAAGCTGCCTTGATTTGCTGCTCTGGAACCCAGTCATATGACATACCTCTCTGTGGATTTCCTACATCTGTAGATGGCATGTCCTCAGTCTGAGGGCCAGGTTTATGGTTTGGTCTGTGAACGAGCATGTCACTTCCACAGCCCCGGATAGGGGAGGTGCTGTGAATAGGGTGCGAACCATTAATCTCCCTGGTGGATGGGGAAGTTGTGCATGCGACAGGCAGACAGATAGTTTTGGCTCCTCCACAGCATGTCCCCTGTCCTGTCTGTGGAAGCAACATGCCTGTTCATACACCACACCAGAAACCTTGTTTTTGATGGACATGACATTAGCAGATTTCCAAACAGAGGCATGTCGTGTCACTGGGTTCCAGGGCAGCCCATCTATGCAACTTTGAGCTAGCAAATATATTGTAAACTTTCTAGTTACAATTAATTATGGTGGGTTGATGGGTCATGCTGGGCCCAATGAAACCCCTTTAATATTTAGCCCAGAGCTACCTAGTGACATGATCTGTTACCTGCACATGTGGTTACATGTGGTGCTGCCCCTTCCCCCCAAAATAAACTGTGAACCCAAGTTTTACATGAGTGCTGAAAATAAGTTTTTATTGCTATAACTTTATGTTCTAGAAGGGTCATTTCTACACAGTGAAGATCCTGTACACATGTGGGTATGCAGCCTCTTTACTAGCACTCGTGAGCGCCATCAGCATCTTCTTACTTTTTAGGTGAGTATAGCTGCCAATGAATTTGTTTTGTATTGTTAATTCATTTTAAAAGAAGAGTGGCCTACATAGATTTCCACAAATCTGCTTGTGCGGATGAACTGGATGAGTGAAGGGATCATCAAGTATAGGGATTATAGGGTATCCCTATGTCTGCCATGCTTTGATAATAGCATTTCATTGGTGGTCCTTTGTTCCTTTAGACTTTGAATCTTTAGCCATGGTCTCAAGATTGGGGATTGGGGAGAAATGTCTTATATACAGTCTCTGTGTACTTCAGAAGATAGAGATGACTACATTCAGTGATGCAAAAGAAAACTCAAACATTCCTCAACACAGTAATATGAAAAAATTACCTTCTGCCGAATAATCTCCCAGATCTACCTAATTTGAAACTCACGAATTGTAAAACTGAGACAGGTACTTTGGAGAGTAAGGACCCTTTTACATGAGTTGGTGATTTGGAATGAACATTCGTTCGCCCAATGATTGCCCCATTTAAACATGCTGGTAATCACAAGCACACACGTTTGTCAGGGGATCAAATCTTTTATGTAGCATTAATGATGATCGTTTGTTGGCAGCACAAAGCCCCGTCTAAGTAGATGATGTGATGCCAACAAATGAATACTGTATGGGGACGAATGTGGCATTACCAATTGTTTATGTTCATATTAATGACAATTGCCACTTGTAAATGCAGGTAATGTAAGTTAGAGCATTAATTATTAATTATGTCTTGGGATCATATTAGGATCTTAAAGTAACCCTAAAATGGTCTAAAATTGGCCTCATGGTGTGGGTGGATCCAAACTCGCAGTAGGCTGGGTCACAAACCTTTATCTGTAGTGTAACAAACTTGTGCACTGGGAGAGACACGCTGCTGGAGATGCAACAACATCCTTAGCAACAGGATGCAATGCTAAGTATCTCCATGAAGCGAGTGTGTGCTGCGAGAGATTAGCAGTGGTTTGATTGCTCAGCTGCTCTGTTACTGTGTGCAAGTGTTTTTGACTAATGGAGCTCCAAGTCATGGGCCAATCAGGTTCTGATCCAGGGACTCAGCTCTCTATTTAAATCCCTTCCTGGCCATACACCAGTGCCAGTGATAGTCTTTGACTCACTAGCTGTGTTTCTGGTTCTTTCTCTGTGCTTATTTGGATTGCTCGTGCTTCTGACCACTCTCTAGCTCTCCTTTGGTACTAGGAAGTCCGTCTTGGCTTGTCTTTGAACTACTCTTTGTCTCTCATTTGGTACTGCATAGCCCGACTAGTTTTGACCTATTTATATATTATTCTGTATTGTGTTTGTCTGTCTTTGTTTGTTAGTCCGCCTCTGCACTTATATAACGTAGGCACCGTCGACCAGTTGTGTTCTAGCTTTGTAGGGCTCGTACTGCAAGTAGGTAGGGAAAGCGGGCTGGGTAATAGCCTTAGGGCTCACTGTCCTTGTCTGACCCTGCCTACAGTCGTTACAGGTAACCCATTTAGTGCTCCCACTGTAAAAGTGCCTTTTTGTGCCCTACACAGTAAAATTGACCACCTCAGCCCCCATAGTGCCATCTTCACAAGATATTTCTCTATCACTCTCACACACATTTGTTGTACACCTTTAAGGTGTTTTACAAGATTACAGATGAGCAAATTGAAGCTAATTTTTTATCGCACCAAAGCCGAATTTCCTCGTGATTCGTGGTAACGAAATGCTTTTTTTTACTAAAATGGCTGCTGCACGTGTGAGGACATGGACAAAGAAACTCTGGGAATGTGGGATCACCCATAATGTCATGCATGCAGCCAATTAGCAGCCAGCCCCGTGATGTCACAGCCCTATAACTAGCGTCAGCCATCTTAGATTCTTCCATTTACCAGTGTACTTAGTGCAGGGAGAGACATCTGCAGGCGCTAGTGTTAGAAAAAAACTCACTGTGCTTAAAAATTTTTTTATTCAAGGTGTAGAGAAAGGATAGGGAGGAATCATTCATACTTACATAGTTAATATGGTTGAAAAAATACATACATCCATCAAGTTCAACCAAGGGATAGGTGGGGACGCGAAACCCAGAAGGAAGTGAGACTCAGATTTCTACACGTTTTCATAAGCATTAATGTTTTTTTTACTTTTAAGAATTCGTCTAAACCCTTTTTGAAACTGTCCACTGTTCCTGCTGTGACCACGTCCTGAGGAAGTCTATTTCACAGCTTCTTACAGTAAAGAAGCTTTGACGCTTTGAGACTGAACTTTTTCCTCTCCAATGGAAGGCAGTGCCCCCTTGTCTTTTGAGCGCATTTTATATGGAACAGCTTTTCACAGTATTTTTGTATGGCCCATTTATATATTCGTATAGGTTAATCATGTCCCCCCTTAGACGTCTCTTCTCAAGACTAAATAAATTAAATTATTTTAACCTTTCTTCATAACTAAGAACCTCCATTCTCCATTCCCTTTTAGTTTAGTCGCTCTCATCTGTACTTTTTCCAGCTGCAGTGCATCCTTTCTATGGACTGGTGCCCAGAACTGAACTGCATATTCCAGATGAGGCCACACCAGCGCTTTGTAAAGTGGTAATATTACATCCCTGCCCCGCAAGTCCATGCCTTGTTTAATGCATGACAATATCCTGGTGGCCTTAGAAGCAGCTGATTGACATTGTATGCTGTAATTTAATCTACCATCCACAAGGACACCCAAATCTTTCTCTACAAGTGACTCTCCCAGTGCTACATCACCTAGGACATATGAAGCACAGAGATTATTACTACCAAGATGTATAACTTTACATTTGTCCACATTGAACCTCATTTGCCAAGTTGATGCCCAATTACTCAGAGTGAGCAAGTCAGCTTGTAGTTTATGGACATATTCCATAGACTGCACAGTTCTACACAGCTTAGTATCACATGCAAAAATAGATATGGTGCTATTAATCCCTTCCTCAATATCATTAATTAATAAATTAAATAATAAAGGGCCCAGCACTGAACCTTGGGGTACACCACTTATAACCTGGGACCATTCTGAATAGGAATTATTGACCACAACTCTCTGGACACGGTCCTCCAGCCAGTTTTCAATCCAATTACAAACTATACTTTCCAAGCCTATAGACCTTACTTTACCTATTAAGCGTCTATAAGGGACAGTATCAAAAGGAAGGAACGCTATGGGAATTAGATAAAACTAATACTTTATTAAATATGCAAAAAATATAGGAAAGGAAACCTACTAACTATATAAAAATCAAAGTGACCAGAGTGTATCCACAATTCCTGTGGCGGATCGAGGTAACACAAGAAGGACCACGATCCGTGGTACCACTCAGGTGTGGAGACAGTAAAGAAGAGATCCACTTCAGGTGCACTATGGTTGATTGCATAACCATGCCTACGGCTATAGTGGTCTATGCACAACCAAAATAGTGCACTGTGGAATCTGTCAATCCGATCCCCAATATGCCAAACCCGAACACCTGGCAGACAACACACTGTTCGGCATTCAAGGTCTCGGTGACAGATGACCTTGTCTGTCTGCCTAATAATAGAGTCCACAGCTTATATGTTGAAAAGGGTTCAGTAGGGGAGGTTATAGCCTGGGTAATAGGAACAATCCTATTACACCTTGCAGCACTGACTTGGGATCCAAATTGCCATTATACAGCTCTGTAATTCCAGCAAACCATTTTTTTGAGGGTGCAAGTTTTGATTGATACAGGCATTAACAGGGTTTATTACAAGGAAATATTTATGTCTTATTTGTACTTGTGTGGTGCAGTTATATATTCTAAAGCATTTTTTGGCTTGTAATTCGTGGGGAAAAAAGGGCCTATTAGCCGTTGTGTTGTGACGTGCTAAAATTACAGCCCTTTTTGTTGTGCATTAGTGGCAAAAGTAAAATATATTTGCCGCTCAGCGGTGCAGTTATCTGTTGTAAAATCTTTTGAGGCGTGTGTTAGTGGGAAAAGAAAAAATATATTTGCCGCTCAGCGGTGCAGTTATCTGTTATAAAGCCTTTTGTGGCGTGTATTAGTGGAAAAAGAAAAAAATATATTTGCTGCTCAGCGGTGCAGTTATCTGTTGTAAAGCCTTTTGTGGTATGTATTAGTGGGAAAAGAAAAATATAGTTGCCGCTCGGTGGTGCAACTATCTGTTGTAAAGCCTTTTGTGGCGTGTATTAGCAGAAAAGAAAAAATATATTTGCCACTCAGCGGTGCAATTATATGTTGTAAAGCCTTTTGTGGTGTGTATTAGTGGAAAAAGAAAAGCCTTTTGTGGCATTTATTAGCGGAATAAGAAAAATTATATTTGCCACTCAGCGGTGCAGTTATCTTTTGTAAAGCCTTTTGTGGTGTGTATTAGTGGAAAAAGAAAAATGTAGTTGCCACTCGGCGATGCAATTATCTTTTGTAAAGCCTTTTGTGGTGTGTATTAGTGGAAAAAGAAAAATGTAGTTGCCGCTCGGCGATGCAATTATCTGTTGTAAAGCCTTTTGTGGTGTGTATTAGTGGAAAAAGATAAAATATATTTGCTGCTCAGCGGTGCAGTTATTTGTTGTAAAGCCTTTTATAGCGTGTATTAGTGGAAAAAGAAAAACAATTATCTGTTGTAAAGCCTTTTGTGGCGTTTATTAGTGAAAAAAAATATATATATTTGCCACTCAGGAATGAAGTTATCTGTTGTAAAGCCTTTTGTGGTGTGTATTAGTGGAAAAAGAAAAATATATATTTGCCACCCAGCGGTACAGTTATTTTTTGTAAAGCCTTTTGTGGTGTGTATTAGTGGAAAAAGAAAAAATATATTTGCCGCTCAGCGGTGCAGTTATCTGTTGTAAAGCCTTTTGTGGCATGTATTAGTGGAAAAAGAAAAAATATATTTGCCGCTCAGGGGTGTAGTTATCTGTTCTAAAGCCTTTTGCTGTGTGTATTAGTGGCAAATAAATATATATTTGCTTTTCAATGGTGCAGTTTTATGTTTTAAAGCCCTTTTGTGGCGTGTATTAGTGGCCCAAAAATATATATTATTTGCCTTTCAGCTGTTCAGTTATAAATCTAAAGCCTTTTGTGGCAAGTTGAAAAAAATTACCTATTTGGGGTCAGCAGTGCAGTTATATGCTCTAAGCCTTTTGTGGCAATTGGAAAAAAATAAGGGCCTATTTGCCGTTCAGCGGTGCAGTTAAATGTTCTAAAGCACTTTTTTTGCGTGTATTAGTGGAAAAAGTAAAATATATTTGCCGTTCAGCAGTGCAGTTATATGTTCTAAAGACCTTTTTGGTGTATATTAGTGGCGCAAAAAAAGTATTTGCCATTGTCTGGTGAAGTGAGAAAATTGCACTTTTTTGGCGTGTATTAGTGGCAAAATAATATATATTTGCCGTTCAGCGGTGCAATTATATGTTCTAAAGCCCTTTTTGGTGTGTATTACTGGCACAAAAAAAAAAGTATTTGCCGTTGTGTGGTGAAGCGAGAAAATTACAGCGCGTGTATTAGTGGAAAAAATATATATATTTGCCATTTAGCGCTGCAATTATATGTGGCCAAAAAATATATATTATTTGCCTTTCAGCGGTGCAGTTATATGTTCTAAAGTCTTTTGTGGCAAGTGGAAAAAATAAGGGTCTATTTTCATGTTCTAAAGCCCTTTTTACCATGTATTAGTGGCAAAAAAAATTATTTGCTGCTCAGCGGTGCAGTTATATGTTCTAAAGCCCTTTTTGGCGTGTATTAGTGGCAAAAATATATATATAATTTGCCGTTCAGCGGTGCAGTTACCGTATTTTTCACCCTATAAGACGCACCGGACCATAAGACGCACCTAGGTTTTTGAGGAGGAAAATAAGAAAAAAAATATTTTTAACCAAAAGGTGTGCTTTTGGTGGGTTTTGAACTAATGGTGGTCTGTGCATGACACTACTATGGGGGATCTGTGGATGGCACTGTTATGGGGGGGATCTGTGGGTGGCACTGTTATGGGGGATCTGTGGGTAGCACTGTTATGGGGGATCTGTGGATGGCACTGTTATGGGGAGGATCTGTGGATGGCACTGTTATGGGGGGATCTGTGGGTGGCACTGTTATGGGGGATCTGTGGATGGCACATAACGGGGGATCTGTGGATGGCACTGTTATGGGGGATCTGTGGATGGCACTGTTATGGGGGTGATCTGTGGATGGCACTGTTATGGGGGATCTGAGGGGGGCACTGTTATGGGGGTGATCTGTGGATGGCACTGTTATGGGGTGATCTGTGGATGGCACTGTTATGGGGGGTGATCTGTGGATGGCACTGTTATGGGGGGTGATCTGTGGATGGCACTGTTATGGGGGGTGATCTGTGGATAGCACTGTTATGGGGGGTGATCTGTGGATGGCACTGTTATGGGGGATCTGTGGATGGCACTGTTATGGGGGATCTTTGGATGGCACTGTTATGGGGGGATCTGAGGGGGGAACTGTTATGGTGGTGATCTGTGGATGGCACTGTTATGGGGTGATCTGTGGATAGCACTGTTATGGGGGGAGATCTGTGGATGGCACTGTTATGGGGGTGATCTGTGGATGGCACTGCTATATATGTGTCACCCACAGATCCCCTCCATAACAGTGCCATCCACATATCCCCCACCCCATAATAGTGGCATCCACAGATCACCCCCCATAACAGTGCCATCCACAGATCACCCCCCCATAACAGTGCCATCCACAGATCCCCCCCCCCCCCATAACAGTCCTATCCACATATCCCCCACCCCACAATAGTGGCATCCACAGATGCCCTAATATACCGGAGCTAAACCTGTGGGAGAGGGCTGGTGGCATGCAAATGCGGCGGGTCCGGTGCGGTCACTGTACTCCGGCCCCGCCGCTCACTCGCTGCTTTATTGCCTAAACCTTTTATAATAATAACTTTAATTGACGTTCCGATCCCCAGCCCCATCTGAACTACTTACTAAATGTCCTGTAGCAGGCAGAACAGGGCGGGCGGCCGGCTGTAATTGACTGATGTCACGTGCCTGCACCACCTACTTCATTCATAAAGTAGGCAACGCAGGCACGTGACGTCAGTGAGTTACGGCCGCCCGCCCTACTCTCCCTGCTACAGGACATTTAGTAAGTAGTACAGATGGGGCTGGGAATCGGAACTTCAATTAAAGTTATTATTATAAAAGGTTTAGGCATTAAGGAAGTGAGTGAGCGGCGGGGCCGGAGTACAGTAACCGCATCGAACTCGCCGCATTTGCATGACACCGGCCCCTCCTCCCTTCCCCCTCCAGCTGATACATCGCAGTCTGCGATGTAAAATGGCAGCATTTGCCCCATAAGACGCAGGGGCATTTTCCCCTTATTTTTTGGGGGGAAAAAGTGCGTCTTATGGGGTGAAAAATACGGTATATGTTCTAAAGCACTTTTTTGCGTGTACTAGTGGCACAAAAAAAAGTATTTGCCGTTGTGTGGTGAAAAAATTGTAAAAAAATTACTGACTTTTTTTGGGTGTTTTATTTTCCATTTTATTTTTTGATCTAACAGTATGTCAGACAGAGAAGTGCCAGGCCCTGCATAGGGGAGTGGTAGAGGCCTAAATGCTTCTGGCGCAGGTAGAGGTCGCAGCAGAGTAAGGGGCCGTGGCAGCAGGGGTCACTTCAAGAGGCCTGAGCTCCCAGTGTCAGCTAGCGGTCGTGTCTTGACCAGCAACCCAGCGGATCTTGAATAGTTGACTCGATCTTCGACTTCGCCACAAGTGACATCAGACACCCCCAGCCAAGAGTCGGGAGGTTTGTCAGACACAACCCTTAGTTGGCATTGCCTGGGAGAAGGCCCTGTGCCCTTTCCTGTCCTCAACCTGCCTCTGTCCTTTTCTGTTCCCTCAGCCAGAGAAGTATTGTATGCTGTGGGCTCAGCTATACTATACAGTGATGCCGAGCTACTAGAAGACAGTCAGCAGCTACTGGCAAGCCAAGATGTGGAGGAGTCATCCGCCGCTTCCTGAACTAGTCGGGCAAGTAGTGATGAGGAGAGTGGCGTGGGAGCTGGTGTTGCGAGTGGTCAGGCTCCTGACCCAGAGATAGTTGAGGAGAACATCAGTGACGTGCAGACAGTACTCGATGATGATGATGTAGCTGATCACACTTGGGAGCCGGGTGACGAAGGGGCTTCATTTTTTTCTTTCTTTATATAATAATGTAATATTATAAAATCTGTTGTCTCCATGATAAATCTGCAGCGTTGTGGCCCCGTGTGGCTTTTCCACACTTTCAAAATAATCCTTCAGCGGGGCGAATAGATGCCGGATGACCCAGGACACTCCATGACCTTCCCAGGAGCTTATGTCGGGAGCAGCGGTTAATTTCTGAGACGTCCGTATAGTGTTGGGGGGGTACAAAGGCCCTCTCCATCTCCGTGTACCACAGGATATCCTCCTTCCCATCCATGATGACTGGGAACTCGTGATGTTTTCCCTGACGAAGAGACCAGGGGCTGGTAGTTATGGTTTGAATCTTGATGAACTTTGCGACTCTTCCGGGCTTCAAGCAATCTTGAACCTTTGTCTTCTCATTGTCTGTAGCTACTAGGGGCCTGTCCATGCCAAGCAGGTTCCCCCAGAAGTATCTGGCTCGATGAGCAGCCAATACTGCACTTGCATCAATCTTGACAGGATTCATCTCCAGATGGAGAGAAATAGTTTTTTGGAATGCTTTCTCCATCTCAACCACATTCTCGAATAACCAGAAGACTGGCCGATTCTCTCCTGTCTTAGGCAACACTTTATTGAGTAATCGTGGAAAGTCAAAAAACTGTTGTCCACTGCCCCATAAAGGCCTTTCCGGTGCGGGTTATCCACAGATAAGTCATTACAAGGACTGCCACCAATTATCAGATCGAATTGTCCCCTTCTTCAATCCTTTTTCTTTGTTATATTCTGTATGTCGCCCACATATACAATCTGCCCCTGGATGGAATACCCGTCCTATCATGATGGTGTCCTCACACACCACATATATTTTTCGAAGTTGATTCTAAGCTTTTTGAGAACCAGTAATCCTGTCTGTCCTTTCCAACACGAGAATGAAGTATTGAGGCACTCAGGTTCTTTTTGCAATTTAAATGAAATTTATTTCATGAATTAATCTCTGCATCATCCATTCGCCCGTGGTATATATAGGAGCATTAAACAACAGAATATTTCTGACCAAACGTTTCGGTCACGGTGGACCTTCGTCAGTGGTCATATTATCTGAGTGATGTATGGATGTGTTCTGGGCCCCTGCATCCAGCGCCCCAGAACACAGCCATACATCACTCAGATAATATGACCACTGACGAAGGTCCACCGTGACCGAAACGTTTGGTCAGAAATATTCTGTTGTTTAATGCTCCTATATATACCACGGGCGAATGGATGATGCAGAGATTAATTCATGAAATAAATTTCATTTAAATTGCAAAAAGAACCTGAGTGCCTCAATACTTCATTCTCATGATAAATGGCTTAATAAGCCCTTGATTGGCACCGGTGACACACTTGAATAGAGTGCGGTTCCTCACTGTATTATAAGATTTCCAACACAACCGGCACGCTCCTGAAATACTCTGTGCTGCTGGGGACCCTGCTCCCTTCACTCTCAGTGTGTGATATGCTGCTCATCTTTTTATTTTTATTTAAAATTTTATTAGAAATGAAAACAATACAATTCACCAAAAGCAAAACATTATTATATATTTTTCCCCTAATAAACCCCCCTGTTCATACCCAACCCAACCTTGTAATGCGTCTCGCTTCACCCCCATCAATTAGCGAAAACGGAGGGAATAATAAGGTAATGAAGGCAGGAAAACCTTAAACCTTCCATTCTCCCCAAATTTTTGTCCATGTTTCCCCAGTATTTCTCTACTTATATAGAATGTTTTCATATCTCTTAATCTTATTAACCAGGTTAACCCATGAAGTAATTTCGAGATAACCAAACCCTAGCAATCAAAAGTCTCGCCAAGAACATTATTTTTATAATAATGAATTGTCCCACCGTGTCCTCAGCCTCAACTGCGGGGACAATTAACAGTGCCCCTCCAGCATACCACATGTGTAGGGCATGGCGGTGTCATGCTGTTCTGTACCTCGTTTGCTACACACAGGATCTGTTTTTTGGGGGTTATTGTTCTGACGCATCAGAGGAAGGGCAAAATAATCAGTGACGTCTACGCAAACTTGCTGCTGACACCCTCCCCACACTGTCAGGGAGGCTCTACTTGTATACGTGTTTAATTGAACAGGTTCTGTAGACATCTATGTGGAATCAGCTGATGACTGTGTAAAAGGAGTACGCTTCTTCTTGGCGCTAACATCGACCTGTAAGGCCGAGTTCATACTTGAGTTATTTGGTCAGTTTTGGCCCCGTAACTGCCCAAATAAGTGAAGTGTGCAGTGATTCTAAGAGCGACGCCTGTCACCTGCATGTCATAAGGACTCCCTATGTGTTATTTCACTACCACAGCAGACTCCCTATGTGTGTTACTGCAAGGCACAGTGTTCTAAATCACTATACAGGCTCTCTGCAGCCCGGAAATAGCAGTTTTGTTTAAGAAAATTCTCCAAAATATCTTCGGATTGCACCAATTTTTTTTTATTATTCGCCGAATTGGCGAATTGAATTTTGGAACAACTTGCTTATCTCTAATTACCTGGTCATGTAGTCACTTACCTTATGTACATCTTCCCCATGCTTTTTTTTTTCAACTTAGACTCTCCTGACCCGTTTTCACAATATAAACAAATCTCTCTGGTTGCTTCCATCCTGTATGTAGCACTTCCAGTTGCTGCATCCAACCAAACCCATGATGCACTTCTCCTTTTTCATATGCAGCTCCAATGCCACCCCTAACACCTAGCTAGTTTATTGCTTTTCTCAACAGTTAGTTACATAGACACACCCCTATCTCTGCTCCTGTTGCTGACCTCACACACCCATAGACATAAGATCACAGGAAATAAGAAAGAACTGCATGGACATGGTCATGTGACTGACAAAGTTGTAAGTCCATTCTGGCACTTGCAAAATTCTTTATTCCATCTTGATTAAAAACACAGGATTGTACACAACCTCCAAAAATATATCCTACAAGTTTCAAAACCTTAACCCCTTAAGGACTCAGCCCTATTTCACCTTAAGGACTTGGCCATTTTTTGCAAATCTGACCAATGTCACTTTAAGTGCTGATAACTTTAAAACACTTTGACTTACCCAGGCCGTTCTGAGATTTTTGTATCATTTTGGGAATGCCATTTTATTTTTTGGGGATGTTACATAGCTTAGAAGTTTAGAAGCAAATTTTTACATTTTTCAGAAATTTTCCGAATCCCACTTTTTATGGACCAGTCCATCTCTGAAGTCACTTTGTGAGGCTTACGTAATAGAAACCACCCAAAAATGATTTTACTAACTATGTTAACCCTTTAGGTCTTCCACGAGACTTCATGGCAAATGGACATAAAATTTAAGAATTTAGATTTTTTGGAACATTTTCCAATATAATCCATTTTTTCCAGGAACAAAGCAAGGTTTAACTGCCAAACAAAACTCAATATGGGTTGCCCTGATTCTGTAGTTTGCAGAAACACCCCATATGTGGTCCTAAACTACTGTTTGGCCAAAAGGGAGGACATAGAAGGAGGGGAACGCCATATGGTTTTTGCAAGGCAGATTTTGCAGGACTGGTTTTGTTTATACCATGTACCCTTTCAAGCCCCCTGATGCACCCCTAAAGTAGAAACTCCATAAAAGTGACCCCATCTAGAAAACTACGGGATAAGGTGGTTGTTGTTTTGGAACTATTTTATATGATTTTTGGTTGCTCTATATTATACTTTTTGGAGGCAAGGTAACAAAAAATTCAAAAATTGTTTCTACATTCGCTATTACCGTATTTTTCGCCCCATAAGACGCACTTTTTCTTCCCCCAAAATGGGGGAGAAATGCCCCTGCGTCTTATGGGGCGAATGCTGCCAGTTTTACATTGCAAGCTGCGATGTATGGGTAGAGCGGGGACTCGGGGAGGGACTGGGAGGAGGAGCTGGGGGCCGGCAATAGCGGCGGGGCGGTGCAGTCAGTGTAGTATAGCACCGCCCCGCTGCTCCGGTATAAGATCTTAAATTCAAGTAATAGATATTAAACATGCACCCCAACTGCTATTACGACCTTACATCCTAATCCTTCTGTAGAATTCAGGCCGGGCGGGCGGCAGCGTAACTCGTGTCACGTGCCTGCGCCGCCTACTTTATGAATGAAGTAGGCGGCGCAGGCAAGTGACGTCAGTGAGACGCGCCGGCCGCCCGGCCTGAATTTTACAGAAGCGATTACCGTAGGATGTGAGGTAGTAATAGGAGTTGGGGGGCATGTTTAATATCTATTAATTCAATGTGACATCTTATATTTGTATGGCGGCGGCGGCAGCGGGCGGGGGGGGATGGGGATTCGGATCGCGATCTGTGGATGGCACTGTTACAGGGGGGGTGATCTGTGAATGGCACTGTTATGGGCTGGGGGGTCTGTGGATGGCACATACGGTATATAACAGTGCCATCCACAGATCCCCCTGTAACAGTGCCATCCACAGATCCCCCCCTGTACCAGTGTCAGCCACAGATCCCCCCCCCTGTAACAGTGCAAGCCACAGATCCCCCCCATAACAGTGTCAGTCATCCACAGATCCCCCCATAACAGTGTCAGTCATCCACAGATCCCCCCATAACAGTGTCCGTCATCCACAGATCCCCCCATAATAGTGTCCGTCATCCACAGATCCCACATAACAGTGTCCGTCATCCACAGATCCCCCCATAACAGTGTTTGTCATCCACAGATCCCCCCCATAACAGTGTCCGTCATCCACAGATCCCCAGTAATAGTGCCATCCACAGACCACCATTAGTTTCAAACCCACCAAACACACAGCACACCTTTTTGGTTAAAAATATTTTTTTTCTTATTTTCCTCCCCAAAAACCTAGGTGCGTCTTATGGGCCGGTGCGTCTTATAGGGTGAAAAATACGGTAAGTTTTGTGGAACACCTAAAGAGTTAACAAAGTTTGTAAAGTAACTTTTGAATACCTTGAGGGGTGTAGTTTCTTAGATGGGGTCACTTTTTTGGAGTTTCTATTCTAGGCTACATCAGGGGGACTTCTAATGGGACATGGTGTAAATAAACCAGTCCATCAAAATCTCCCTTCCAGAAACCATATGGCGTTCCCTTCGTTTTATGCCCTGCCGTGTGGCTATATAGCCATTTACGACCACATATGGGGTGTTTCTGCAAACTACAGAATCAGGACAATAAATATTTAGTTTTGTTTGGCTGTTAACCCTTGCTTTATTACCGGAAAAAAAGGATTCAAATGAAAATTTTGCCCAAAAATTGGTGTTTTGGCACAGTTTTAATTTTATATTTTTAACGCTGTTCATCCGAGGGGTTTGGTCAAATGTTATTTTTATAGGGCAGATTCTTATGGACGCGGCGATGCCTAATATGTCTACATTCTAAAATGTATTTAGATTTTACACTATATTATCATTTTAGGAACAAAAAGAAATTATTTTAGTATCTCCATAGCCTGGGAGTTACAGTTTATTTATTTTTTGTTGGGTGACTATCTAATGTAGGGGCTCATTTTTTGTGGGATGAGATGGCGGTTTTATTGGCACTAATTGGGGGTGCAGATGATATTTTGATCGCTCGCTATTACACTTTTTGTGATGTTAGGTGACAAAAAATTGCTTTTTTTTACCCTTTTATTTTTTAACGCTGTTCATCGGGGGGGGTGGGGGGGTGGGGGGGTTAAATGTTATTTTTATAGAGAAGATTTTTACGGACGCCCTGCTGATGGCTGTAGGTTGTCTGGGCATGCTGGGAGTTATAGTTTTACAACATCTGGGCCGCAGTTTGAGGTTGCCTACAATAAAACTAATATTTTTTTTTTTTTAAATAGTTTCTGTGTCTCCAAAGTCTGAGAGCCATAGTTTTTTATGTTCTCTAGGGGACTGTTGGGGATTATAAAAATTTTGTACTCCATGGAAGTGTGATACTCCCTGAAGTAATCGATAACGCAGAGGCCCGGATGATCAGGGCATGTGTCACATTGAGTGGTGGTGTCCTTCCGTATCCCCCTCCTGTGCACTTTTTTTGGGTTCGTCCCTTCTTTCCAGTATGGGGGACCACACCTGGAAAATGTTGGCCAGGGACGATCCGGGCGCCTCCAATTCCCGATGTACTCCGGCCTGCTCTTTCCTGGTCTGAAAAGATCAGGTCCTTGAGGACTGCCTCATAGAATTGGAGGAATGTCCCTGTGCTGCCAGCGCTTCGGGATAGTACAAAAGCGTTGTACAAGGCAACCTGTACCAAGTAGACTGCAACTTTTTTGTACCATGCCCGGGTTTTGCGCATGGCATTATATGGCTTGAGGACTTGATCAGAGAGATCAACTCCTCCCATATACCGATTGTAGTCGACAATACAATCGGGCTTGAGGACCGTTGCCGCGGTACCTCGCACAGGGACAGGGGTGATGCTGTTACCGTGGATTGTGGACAGTATAAGGACATCCCTCTTGTCCTTATACCTGACCAGCAACAGGTTTCCACTGGTAAGGGCACGGGTCTCACCCCTGGGGATAGGTACCTGTAGGGGGTAGTTAGGGAGCCCACGCTGATTTTTCCGCATGGTCCCACAAGCGGACGTGGATCTGGCGGCAAGGGACCTGAACAAGGGGATACTAGTATAAAAGTTATCCACGTATAGGTGGTAACCCTTATCTAGCAGTGGGTGCATAAGGTCCCACACGAGTTTCCCGCTAATACCCAGAGTAGGGGGACATTTTGGGGGTTGAATACGGGAATCTCGCACCTCGTACACACAAAATTTGTAAGTGTACCCTGAGGTACTCTTACAAATTTTGTACATTTTCACGCCATACTTCGCCCGCTTAGTGGGAATGTATTGGCGGAAACTGTCTCCCCTTGAACACAACGAGAGACTCATCAACTGCAACCTCCCTTCCAGGTACGTAGACCTGCGCAAATTTGGCCCCGAAGTGATCGATGACCGGCCGTATCTTATACAGACGGTCATGGGCGGGTTCACCTTGGGGGGGCCATGCTGCATTATCTGAATAATGCAGACATTTCCGGGTGGCCTCAAACCGGGGGCGTGTGTATGGCCATACTGTAGAGTGGGGTCTGGTAGAGGATGTCCCCACTCCAGTATTGCCTGACACTGGGTTTTTGCACTTGACCCATGTGCAGCACGAGGCCCCAAAATGTCCTCATCTTGGCTGCACTGACCGGCGTCCAGCCACCGGGTCTAGCCAAAAAGGAAGCCCGGGTGCTGAGCAATGAACTGTTGGGCGTACAGGTTCGTCTGCTCCACCATCAGATTCACAAATTGGTCACTGAAAGAAAACGAAAAAAGTAAATTTCAGTGAAGCCCACTGTGGGAATCTGGATTCCTGGATTGCCAACAAAATCCGGAATCTCTGGCTCAAAATCCACTGGGGGACACCAGCTAAGTTCACCGGTAGGGGGCTCTGGTGGGCTTATTTGGTGGGCCGGGAAACCAGTACAAGCCCTAGGGCGGCTCGTACTAGGGTTGGCCACAGGGTCCATAGCATGTGGGGCCCCTGGCTTCACCTGGTGGTGTCTCCGCCACCTTGGGGGCTCATCGTCATCAGATGATGATGAGGAGGGTGCGGATGACAAGAGGAATGTGGGGTCATCCTCATCCTCACTGGGGCTCTCGGCAAGCTGGGTGTATGCCTCCTCCACCGAGAACATCCGGCGGGCCATGGGAATATGTGTGTGTGCGTGTTTCTGTGCGTGCGTGTAAAACTTTATTGTATGTGCGTGTGTGTGGGGGCATGGATGTTCACGTACTAAAAAGTAAAAAAAAAAAATGGACAAGAAAAAAAAAAGTTAAAACTTGCTGATCAGCGGTACAGTGATCAGTGGTGCCTGGTGGGGGGGCAAGTGGCAGGGGTGGGTCTAGGGTCTCACAGCTAAGTGCTGTGGACACCAACCACCAGAAACAATAAATCAGATAAAGTGTTTTTTTTTTCCTAACTAACTTTTCCCTTCTATCCCTGCCTAATGGTGCCTCTCCCTCACTGACCCTAACCTACCTGGAGGGTGATGGGTGCAGGATGCTGATGGGTGCCGACGGGGGGATCGCAGGAGCTGGTGAGGACGGTGCAGGTGCTGCAGCAGGAAGAGGAGGGGAGAGAGGAGCGCTGGGAGTTTGAATCTCCCGCCTCTCTCCAGCACCAATCAGCACCATGGACAGCAGCCATAAGCACCATGGCCAGCACCGCCTCTCCCAAATGCTCGTACTGTGATTGGTGGTGTGTAATCACACCACGATCACCGTTCTTTTCCAGTTGATCGGGTCACCGGAGACCTGAATGTACCAGAAACGCAGCAAACCGCAGGTCTGAATTGACCTGCGCTTTGCGGTGATCGCCGATGCGGGGGGGGGGGGGTCACATGACCCCCCCCCCTGGCGTTGTGACAGGATGCCCACTGAATGATTTCAGCGGACATCCTGTTCCGATTAACCCCCGCCGCACCGTGGCAAACGTGGCGTATCGGTACATCCTAAGTCCCTAAGGGGTTAAAGGGCATATGTCAGCAGATTTGTACCTATGAAACTAGCTGATGCCGTCTGTGTTGGTCCTATTTTCATATGTGCCCTCTTTGCTGTGAAAAAAATTAAGTTTTAATACAGGGAGTGCAGAATTATTAGGCAAGTTGTATTTTTGAGGATTAATTTTATTATTGAACAACAACCATGTTCTCAATGAACCCAAAAAACTCATTAATATCAAAGCTGAATATTTTTGGAAGTAGTTTTTAGTTTGTTTTTAGTTTTAGCTATTTTAGGGGGATATCTGTGTGTGCAGGTGACTATTACTGTACATAATTATTAGGCAACTTAACAAAAAACAAATATATACCCATTTCAATTATTTATTTTTACCAGTGAAACCAATATAACATCTCAACATTCACAAATATACATTTCTGACATTCAAAAACAAAACAAAAACAAATCAGTGACCAATATAGCCACCTTTCTTTGCAAGGACACTCAAAAGCCTGCCATCCATGGATTCTGTCAGTGTTTTGATCTGTTCACCATCAACATTGTGTGCAGCAGCAACCACAGCCTCCCAGACACTGTTCAGAGAGGTGTACTGTTTTCCCTCCTTGTAAATCTCACATTTGATGATGGACCACAGGTTCTCAATGGGGTTCAGATCAGGTGAACAAGGAGGCCATGTCATTAGATTTTCTTCTTTTATACCCTTTCTTGCCAGCCACGTTGTGGAGTACTTGGACGCGTGTGATGGAGCATTGTCCTGCATGAAAATCATGTTTTTCTTACCTTGCAGACTTCTTCCTGTACCACTGCTTGAAGAAGGTGTCTTCCAGAAACTGGCAGTAGGACTGGGAGTTGAGCTTGACTCCATCCTCAACCCAGAAAGGCCCCACAAGCTCATCTTTGATGATACCAGCCCAAACCAGTACTCCACCTCCACCTTGCTGGCGTCTGAGTCGGACTGGAGCTCTCTGCCCTTTACCAATCCAGCCATCTGGCCCATCAAGACTCACTCTCATTTCATCAGTCCATAAAACCTTAGAAAAATCAGTCTTGAGATATTTCTTGGCCCAGTCTTGACGTTTCAGCTTGTGTGTCTTGTTCAGTGGTGGTCGTCTTTCAGCCTTTCTTACCTTGGCCATGTCTCTGAGTATTGCACACCTGGTGCTTTTGGGTAGGGATGAGCGAACTCGAACTGTATAGTTCGGGTTCGTACCGAATTTTGGGGTGTCCGTGACACGGACCCGAACCCGGACATTTTCGTAAAAGTCCGGGTTCGGGTTCGGTGTTCGTCGCTTTCTTGGCGCTTTTGTGACGCTTTCTTGGTGCTTTTTGAAAGGCTGCAAAGCAGCCAATCAACAAGCGTCATACTACTTGCCCCAAGAGGCCGTCACAGCCATGCCTACTATTGGCATGGCTGTGATTGGCCAGAGCACCATGTGACCCAGCCTCTATTTAAGCTGGAGTCACATAGCGCCGCCCGTCACTCTGCTCTGATTAGCGTAGGGAGAGGTTGCGGCTGCGACAGTAGGGCGAGATTAGGCTGATTAACTCCTCCAAAGCACTTGATTAATTGATCGATCTGCAGCTGTGGATCATTGAGCTGCTGATACTCAATTGCTCACTGTTTTTAGGCTGCCCAGACCGTTTGTCAGTCACTTTTTTCTGGGGTGATCGGCGGCCATTTTGTGTCTTGTGCGGTGCTGCGACCAAGTGCATCCAAGCTGCGACCAAGTGCATTTAACCCTCAATGGTGTGGTTGTTTTTTGGCTAAAGCCTACATCAGGGTGAAGCTGTCACACCAAGTGCATTTAACCAGCAATAGTCTGTTTATTTTTTGGCCATATACTACATCAGGGGCAAGCTGCGCCTGTCACCAAGTGCATTTAACCCTCAATGGTGTGGTTGTTTTTTGGCTAAAGCCTACATCAGGGTGAAGCTGTCACACCAAGTGCATTTAACCAGCAATAGTCTGTTCATTTTTTGGCCATATACTAAATCAGGGGCAAGCTGCGCCCGTCACCAAGTGCATTTAACCAGCAATAGTCTGTTCATTTTTTGGCCATATACTACATCAGGGGCAAGCTGCGCCCGTCACCAAGTGCATTTAACCCTCAGTAGTGTGGTTGGTCAAGCTGTGACACCAAGTGCATTTAACCAGCAATAGTCTGTTCATTTTTTGGCCATATACTACATCAGGGGCAAGCTGCGCCCGTCACCAAGTGCATTTAACCCTCAGTAGTGTGGTTGGTCAAGCTGTCACACCAAGTGCATTTAACCAGCAATAGTCTGTTCATTTTTTGGCCATATACTACATCAAGGGCAAGCTGCGCCTGTCACCAAGTGCATTTAACCCTCAATGGTGTGGTTGTTTTTTGGCTAAAGCCTACATCAGGGTGAAGCTGTCACACCAAGTGCATTTAACCAGCAATTGTCTGTTCATTTTTTGGCCATATATATACTACATCAGGGGCAAGCTGCGCCCGTCACCAAGTGCATTTAACCCTCAGTAGTGTGGTTGGTCAAGCTGTCACACCAAGTGCATTTAACCAGCAATAGTGTGGTTATTTTTTGGCCATATCCCAGTCTAATTCTGTCACTAAATCCATACCGGTCACCCAGCGCCTAAATACTAGGCCTCAAATTTATATCCCGCTAAATCTGTCGTTACCGCTGTACTGTTGTGGCTGGGCAAGTTATTTAGTGTCCGTCAAAGCACATTTTTTGTTCAGGGTTGAAATACAATTCCCAATTTAGCAATTTCATAATTTAGTGGTTTCTGCTATATCAGAGCTATTTGAAATCTATCCCTAAAAGGGTATATAATATTCAAGGTGCACATAGGGTCATTCAGAATAACTTCACACACACGCTACTGTGCATTTCCAAGTCTAATTCTGTTAGTAAATCCATACCGGTCACCCAGCGCCTAAATACTAGGCCTCAAATTTATATCCCGCTAAATCTCTCGTTACCGCTGTCCTGTTGTGGATGGGAAAGTTATTTAGTGTCCGTCAAAGCACATTTTTTGTTCTGGGTTGAAATACAATTCCCAATTTAGCAATTTCATAATTTAGTGGTTTCTGCTATATCAGAGCTATTTGAAATCTATCCCTAAAAGGGTATATAATATTCAAGGTGCACATAGGGTCATTCAGAATAACTTCACACACACGCTACTGTGCATTTCCAAGTCTAATTCTGTTAGTAAATCCATACCGGTCACCCAGCGCCTAAATACTAGGCCTCAAATTTATATCCCGCTAAATCTCTCGTTACCGCTGTCCTGTTGTGGCTGGGAAAGTTATTTAGTGTCCGTCAAAGGACATTTTTTGTTCTGGGTTGAAATACAATTCCCAATTTAGCAATTTCATAATTTAGTGGTTTCTGCTATATCAGTGCTATTTGAAATCTATCCCTAAAAGGGTATATAATATTCAAGGTGCACATAGGGTCATTCAGAATAACTTCACACACACGCTACTGTGCATTTCCAAGTCTAATTCTGTCACTAAATCCATACCGGTCACCCAGCGCCTAAATACTAGGCCTCAAATTTATATCCCGCTGAATTTGAATACAATACATTGGGCCAAATAATATTTTTGTTGTTGTGGTGAACGATAACAATGAGGAAAACATCTAGTAAGGGACGCAGACGTGGACATGGTCGTGGTGGTGTTAGTGGACCCTCTGGTGCTGGGAGAGGACGTGGCCGTTCTGCCACATCCACACGTCCTAGTGTACCAACTACCTCAGGTCCCAGTAGCCGCCAGAATTTACAGCGATATATGGTGGGGCCCAATGCCGTTCTAAGGATGGTAAGGCCTGAGCAGGTACAGGCATTAGTCAATTGGGTGGCCGACAGTGGATCCAGCACGTTCACATTATCTCCCACCCAGTCTTCTGCAGAAAGCGCACAGATGGCGCCTGAAAACCAACCCCATCAGTCTGTCACATCACCCCCATGCATACCAGGGAAACTGTCTCAGCCTCAAGTTATGCAGCAGTCTCTTATGCTGTTTGAAGACTCCGCTGGCAGGGTTTCCCAAGGGCATCCACCTAGCCCTTCCCCAGCGGTGAAAGACATAGAATGCACTGACGCACAACCACTTATGTTTCCTGATGATGAGGACATGGGAATACCACCTCAGCATGTCTCTGATGATGACGAAACACAGGTGCCAACTGCTGCGTCTTTCTGCAGTGTGCAGACTGAACAGGCGGTCAGGGATCAAGACTGGGTGGAAGACGATGCAGGGGACGATGAGGTCCTAGACCCCACATGGAATGAAGGTCGTGCCACTGACTTTCACAGTTCGGAAGAAGAGGCAGTGGTGAGACCGAGCCAACAGCGTAGCAAAAGAGGGAGCAGTGGGCAAAAGCAGAACACCCGCCGCCAAGAGACTCCGCCTGCTACTGACCGCCGCCATCTGGGACCGAGCACCCCAAAGGCAGCTTCAAGGAGTTCCCTGGCATGGCACTTCTTCAAACAATGTGCTGACGACAAGACCCGAGTGGTTTGCACGCTGTGCCATCAGAGCCTGAAGCGAGGCATTAACGTTCTGAACCTGAGCACAACCTGCATGACCAGGCACCTGCATGCAAAGCATGAACTGCAGTGGAGTAAACACCTTAAAACCAAGGAAGTCACTCAGGCTTCCTCTTCTGCTGCTGCTGCCTCGGCCTCTTCTGCTGCTGCCGCCTCGGCCTCTTCCTCCGCCTCTGGAGGAACGTTGGCACCTGCCGCCCAGAAAACAGGGGATGTACCACCAACACCACCACCACCTCCGTCACCAAGCGTCTCAACCATGTCACACGCCAGCGTTCAGCTCTCCATCTCACAAACATTTGAGAGAAAGCGTAAATTCCCACCTAGCCACCCTCGATCCCTGGCCCTGAATGCCAGCATTTCTAAACTACTGGCCTATGAAATGCTGTCATTTAGGCTGGTGGACACATACAGCTTCAAACAGCTCATGTCGCTTGCTGTCCCACAGTATGTTGTTCCCAGCCGCCACTACTTCTCCAAGAGAGCCGTGCCTTCCCTGCACAACCAAGTATCCGATAAAATCAAGTGTGCACTGCGCAACGCCATCTGTAGCAAGGTCCACCTAACCACAGATACGTGGACCAGTAAGCACGGCCAGGGACGCTATATCTCCCTAACTGCACACTGGGTAAATGTAGTGGCAGCTGGGCCCCAGGCGGAGAGCTGTTTGGCGCACGTCCTTCCGCCGCCAAGGATCGCAGGGCAACATTCTTTGCCTCCTGTTGCCACCTCCTCCTTCTCGGCTTCCTCCTCCTCCTCTTCTTCCACCTGCTCATCCAGTCAGCCACACACCTTCACCACCAACTTCAGCACAGCCCGGGGTAAACGTCAGCAGGCCATTCTGAAACTCATGTTTGGGGGACAGGCCCCACACCGCACAGGAGTTGTGGCGGGGTATAGAACAACAGACCGACGAGTGGTTGCTGCCGGTGAGCCTCAAGCCCGGCCTGGTGGTGTGTGATAATGGGCGAAATCTCGTTGCAGCTCTGGGACTAGCCAATTTGACGCACATCCCTTGCTTGGCGCATGTGCTGAATTTGGTGGTGCAGAAGTTCATTCACAACTACCCCGACATGTCAGAGCTGCTGCATAAAATGCGGGCCGTCTGTTCGCGCTTCTGGCGTTCACATCCTGCTGCTGCTCGCCTGTCTGCGCTACAGCGTAACTTCGGCCTTCCCGCTCACCGCCTCATATGCGACGTGCCCACCAGGTGGAACTCCACCTTGCACATGCTGGACAGACTGTGCGAGCAGCAGCAGGCCATAGTGGAGTTTCAGCTGCAGCACGCACGGGTCAGTCGCACTACAGAACAGCACCACTTCACCACCAATGACTGGGCCTCCATGCGAGACCTGTGTGCCCTGTTGCGCTGTTTCGAGTACTCCACCAACATGGCCAGTGGCGATGACGCCGTTATCAGCGTTACAATACCACTTCTATGTCTCCTTGAGAAAACACTTAGGGCGATGATGGAAGAGGAGGTGGCCCAGGAGGAGGAGGAAGAGGGGTCATTTTTAGCTCTTTCAGGCCAGTCTCTTCAAAGTGACTCAGAGGGAGGTTTTTGGCAACAGCAGAGGCCAGGTACAAATGTGGCCAGCCAGGGCCCACTACTGGAGGACGAGGAGGACGAGGATGAGGAGGAGGTGGAGGAGGATGAGGATGAAGCATGGTCACAGCGGGGTGGCACCCAACGCAGCTCGGGTCCATCACTGGTGCGTGGCTGGGGGGAAAGGCAGGACGATGACGATACGCCTCCCACAGAGGACAGCTTGTCCTTACCCCTGGGCAGCCTGGCACACATGAGCGACTACATGCTGCAGTGCCTGCGCAACGACAGCAGAGTTGCCCACATTTTAACCTGTGCGGACTACTGGGTTGCCACCCTGCTGGATCCACACTACAAAGACAATGTGCCCACCTTACTTCCTGCACTGGAGAGTGATAGGAAGATGCGCGAGTACAAGCGCACGTTGGTAGACGCGCTACTGAGAGCATTCCCAAATGTCACAGGGGAACAAGTGGAAGCCCAAGGCCAAGGCAGAGGAGGAGCAAGAGGTCGCCAAGGCAGCTGTGTCACGGCCAGCTCCTCTGAGGGCAGGGTTAGCATGGCAGAGATGTGGAAAAGTTTTGTCAACACGCCACAGCTAACTGCACCACCACCTGATACGCAAGTGTTAGCAGGAGGCAACATTTCACTAACATGGTGGAACAGTACGTGTGCACACCCCTCCACGTAGTGACTGATGGTTCGGCCCCATTCAACTTCTGGGTCTCTAAATTGTCCACGTGGCCAGAGCTAGCCTTTTATGCCTTGGAGGTGCTGGCCTGCCCGGCGGCCAGCGTTTTGTCTGAACGTGTATTCAGCACGGCAGGGGGCGTCATTACAGACAAACGCAGCCGCCTGTCTACAGCCAATGTGGACAAGCTGACGTTCATAAAAATGAACCAGGCATGGATCCCACAGGACCTGTCCGTCCCTTGTCCAGATTAGACATTAACTACCTCCCCTTAACCATATATTATTGGACTCCAGGGCACTTCCTCATTCAATCCTATTTTTATTTTCATTTTACCATTATATTGCGAGGCTACCCAAAGTTGAATGAACCTCTCCTCTGTCTGGGTGCCAGGGCCTAAATATATGCCAATGGACTGTTCCAATGTTGGGTGACGTGAAGCCTGATTCTCTGCTATGACATGCAGACTAATTCTCTGCTGACATGAAGCCAGATTGTCTGTTACGGGACCTCTCTCCTCTGCCTGGGTGCTGGGCCTAAATATCTGACAATGGACTCTTGCAGTGGTGGCTGACATGAAGCCTGATTTTCTGCTATGACATGCAGACTGATTCTCTGCTGACATGAAGCCAGATCCTCTGTTACGGGACCTCTCTCCTCTGCCTGTGTGCTGGGCCTAAATATATGCCAATGGACTGTTGCACTGGTGGCTGACGTGAAGCCTGATTCTCTGCTATGATATGAAGACTGATTCTCTGCTGACATGAAGCCAGATTGTCTGTTACGGGACCTCTCTCCTCTGCCTGGGTGCTGGGCCTAAATATATGCCAATGGACTGTTGCAGTGGTGGCTGACGTGAAGCCTCATTCTCTGCTATGACATGCAGACTAATTCTCTGCTGACATGAAGCCAGATCCTCTGTTACGGGACCTCTCTCCTCTGCCTGTGTGCTGGGCCTAAATATATGCCAATGGACTGTTGCACTGGTGGCTGACGTGAAGCCTGATTCTCTGCTATGATATGAAGACTGATTCTCTGCTGACATGAAGCCAGATTGTCTGTTACGGGACCTCTCTCCTCTGCCTGGGTGCTGGGCCTAAATATATGCCAATGGACTGTTGCAGTGGTGGCTGACGTGAAGCCTCATTCTCTGCTATGACATGCAGACTAATTCTCTGCTGACATGAAGCCAGATCCTCTGTTACGGGACCTCTCTCCTCTGCCTGTGTGCTGGGCCTAAATATATGCCAATGGACTGTTGCACTGGTGGCTGACGTGAAGCCTGATTCTCTGCTATGATATGAAGACTGATTCTCTGCTGACATGAAGCCAGATTGTCTGTTACGGGACCTCTCTCCTCTGCCTGTGTGCTGGGCCTAAATATATGCCAATGGACTGTTGCACTGGTGGCTGACGTGAAGCCTCATTCTCTGCTATGACATGCAGACTAATTCTCTACTGACATGAAGCCAGATTGTCTGTTACGGGACCTCTCTCCTCTGCCTGGGTGCTGGGCCTAAATTTATGACAATGGACTGTTGCAGTGGTGGGTGACGTGAAGCCTGATTCTCTGCTATGACATGCAGAATGATTCTCTGCTGACATGAAGCCAGATCCTCTGTTTCGGGACCTCTCTCCTCTGCCTGTGTGCTGGGCCTAAATATATGCCAATGGACTGTTGCACTGGTGGCTGACGTGAAGCCTGATTCTCTGCTATGATATGAAGACTGATTCTCTGCTGACATGAAGCCAGATTGTCTGTTACGGGACCTCTCTCCTCTGCCTGGGTGCTGGGCCTAAATATATGCCAATGGACTGTTGCAGTGGTGGCTGACGTGAAGCCTCATTCTCTGCTATGACATGCAGACTAATTCTCTGCTGACATGAAGCCAGATTGTCTGTTACGGGACCTCTCTCCTCTGCCTGGGTGCTGGGCCTAAATTTATGACAATGGACTGTTGCAGTGGTGGGTGACGTGAAGCCTGATTCTCTGCTATGACATGCAGACTGATTCTCTGCTGACATGAAGCCAGATCCTCTGTTACGGGACCTCTCTCCTCTGCCTGGGTGCTGGGCCTAAATATATGCCAATGGACTGTTGCAGTGGTGGCTGACGTGACGCCTAATTCTCTGCTATGACATGCAGACTAATTCTCTGCTGACATGAAGCCAGATCCTCTGTTACGGGACCTCTCTCCTCTGCCTGGGTGCTGGGCCGAAATTTATGAAAATGGACTCTTACAGTGGTGGGTGACGTGAAGCCTAAATTCTCTGCTATGACATGAAGACTGATTCTCTGCTGACATGAAGCCAGATTGTCTGTTACGGGACCTCTCTCCTCTGCCTGGGTGCTGGGCCTAAATATATGCCAATGGACTGTTGCAGTGGTGGCTGACGTGAAGCCTCATTCTCTGCTATGACATGCAGACTAATTCTCTGCTGACATGAAGCCAGATTGTCTTTTACGGGACCTCTCTCCTCTGCCTGGGTGCTGGGCCTAAATTTATGACAATGGACTGTTGCAGTGGTGGGTGACGTGAAGCCTGATTCTCTGCTATGACATGCAGACTGATTCTCTGCTGACATGAAGCCAGATCCTCTGTTACGGGACCTCTCTCCTCTGCCTGGGTGCTGGGCCTAAATATATGCCAATGGACTGTTGCAGTGGTGGCTGACGTGACGCCTCATTCTCTGCTATGACATGCAGACTAATTCTCTGCTGACATGAAGCCAGATCCTCTGTTACGGGACCTCTCTCCTCTGCCTGTGTGCTGGGCCTAAATATATGCCAATGGACTGTTGCACTGGTGGCTGACGTGAAGCCTGATTCTCTGCTATGACATGAAGACTGATTCTCTGCTGACATGAAGCCAGATTGTCTGTTACGGGACCTCTCTCCTCTGCCTGGGTGCTGGGCCTAAATATATGCCAATGGACTGTTGCAGTGGTGGGTTGCTCCTAGAGGCTCATTTGCATATATGAACACTTCATTTTTCTCAGCAATGCTGGCACATATGAACATGGGACCAACACAGATGCCTTCACCTGCCAAGTGCACATGTAACAGTTCAGCCAGTTTCATAGGTACAAAGCTGCTGACAGATGCCCTTGTTTACATAAAGCAAGGAATGCAGTGATTGGCTGTGGCGATGTCAAACTGGATTTTTACAGCAAGGGAGCCCAGCAGAGCATCACAGACCTGGAGGAGAAGGAGCGGGGAGCTAGCTCCAGGAAGCAGGTAAGTCATCTTCCCTTTACAGGTCCTGCTAAGAGTGTGTGTGTGTGGGGGGTGGGGGGGGGGGGGAAGGGGGGGCGGCTGGGGTTTGTTAACCCCCCTCTTCCCCCATTCTTGCACAACCACTTCAATATTAATAAATATAACAATACAAACAAAGCAGCAACTGTAAGTACATAATACAGCAAAGATTATTATGGAATAGTTGACATAGTTTGTAGGTACTTACCGATATTACGTCATGTTAACCAGAAGGGGGTTGTCGATTTGTGGTGAAGATGAGTCCATTAAGTTGGGCAATATTCTATACAATGTGAATACAGTGTGAAAATAGATCGCTGTAAAACCTGTCTTGATTACTGCGGCAGCTATCCATGTGGTATGAACAAGTGCCAAACGCTTGCGAAAGAAGATACATCATTTACATGATGAGCTGCCATCAGTTCAGTTTATATTAGATTGGAAAGGTTTCCCAAAGGTTTGAATCTACAATTGGATTTCATGTATTTACATTACCGCATTGGTTGGACACTATTCACACCTTGTGATAAATGAACAGCTTTTTAGATACACCTTACCACAGTACTCCAATCAGTTCACCCAGCATGGGGCTCATTTTCCCTTGCGCGCTTTCCATTTAGAGCCATGTTTGGCGTCCCACTCTGAGCCATGATTAAGAAACCAGTTAATTTTGGAAACTTGTAGGATGTATTTCTGGAGGTTGTGCACAATCCTGTTTTTTAAATCAAGATGGAATAAAGAATTGGGTTTGATTTATTTTGCGAGTGCTGGAATCTAGCGTAGGACGTGGTATCCAGGATGGACTTCACAACAGGGTGAGCGAACCTCTTTTGTTCTATATGGACCACAGCCCAGAACAGTAAAGGTAAAAGAAATGCAATACAAAATTACAGCTAATTTTATAAATGAAAATAGCATTTTGTCTCCTTTACATAATATGGGTTCCTTCTCCTGCCGATCCTCACCTGAGCTGTGCTGGTTGCCGTTGTCCTCAGTCAACGAAGCCTTCTGTGATGCTCTCTGCCTTCTACACAATGAACTCCGATGCCTGCCTACACAGTGCTGAGCTCTCTGGCAGCCTGATGACTGAAGGAGGATCACATTACTCATCCATTGTGTAGCAGTAACTCTGCTCCTCAGTAGATGTTAGTAATGATGCCATTCTGCCTATGATATGCCTGGGTCAGTTGTGGCTCAGCACTATTCACACAGCCCATGGATGGGCATGAGGGGGCCTTCTAATCTGCTGCTGAGGTGAAGGAAATGCCTCTTTACAGTCACCTCATGCAGTTTAGGAGCATTTAGGGAATATTGTTAAGAAGTGACCAACATGTTCATATATATATATATATATATATATATATATGCAGGCTCGGACTGGCCCACAAGGAAAAATGTGAATCTCCTGCACAAATGGCACATTATACAGTAGACTGGCTGCACTACATATACATAAGCCACATACAGCATCTCAACCAGATAAAAAAAAACTTTGCAGATTTTTGGGAAAACTATCCAGTTTAGTAGTTTAGATTACTATAGATGCATCAGGTGACTGAGTTGACTTCTAGGTACACAGGAAGACCACCAAACATCCTCTTTCCCCAGGGACCTGCCATCTTAAAGTCCCTGCGGGAACCTCCATAATTTCAATCATCTGGTAATATCTTACTGCTGTCTGCCACTATGCGAGCAGGTAATATTTGCATGTAGCTTTACAGTGGACACCAGAGTGAATTTTACTGGTGGGCCCTAGACAATATACTGGTTGGTTCATCACTATATGGGTGGGTGTCAGAAAACCTCACACCCTAACTTCCCACTTTTGCCACAGTCCTATCCTAAATATTTACCTTGTTTTTGGTAGGGAATGGGCACATCTCACCTATGAAGATACAGTATGGCAATGGGCAGGGCTTTACATAGAATGGAAGGGATTCCATAAAAAAAAAAAATAAGATATGCCCTTTTCTGATGCCAAAATATCCCACATCCTAGGACAAGCAGATCCTCATCCACCCCTGCTTAAAGGGTTATTCAGGATGTTGATATTGATAGCCTGTCTTTAGGATAGGTCCTCAATATCAGATCGACGGGGGTTTAATCAGCTTTTGGAAAAGACTGTGGTGCTCTGAGTAGAGATGGCAAGTTCGCAGTGTTCGCCAGCGAACACATGCGATCTGCCATCTTAACTGACAAGTCCGGCGAGGCACAGATAAGTCCCTACCTGTGCCTGTGCGTGAGCTGGTCTGAAATGAAATGTGGTCTCCGGGAGCAGGCAGTTCCGAGAACGGTGGCCTCGTTGATCGATGGGGTGACAGGATTTGGACCCCTGCCTATGTGATATTGATGACCTATTCTGAGGAGAGGCCATCAACAGGTGTGGACTAGAAATTTAAAGTGGCCCAGGAAAAAAAAACTAAAAGTGACCCTATGTTGTAGGTAGGTCCAAATTGACAGAAGGCAGGACAACACAAGTACGCAGGGAAAAACAAGTAGGCAAGGCCAGCAGCATAATGGGGCCCCTGCAAAACCAACTACAATGCATCAAAAACGAATGCATCAGCAGCACAAAATACGTCCCCAGAAGCTGCTCCTCTGTGGTGGCCACCTGCCATGTTCTGTTCTCCTACTCCGGTTGTGTCAGGATGGCAATTAAATTCAGGAGTTAGGAGGGCACATTTATTGTCGCAGGAGCGTCAACTCCTTACTTACCTGGGTGGCAGCTGTAAGGAGGAATCAGGTGGCCCCCTGGGCATTGTCCTACTGGAAATTTTTACTGTAAAGTCTATGGTCAGTCCAACCCTGGCCATCAATGTCCATATCCCGGATAATCTCTTTAAGCTCTGTACAGGTTTATAGTCAATAAAAAAGGGGGATAGGGCCACTGTGAGCTATCCTTCTTTTCATGGGCACCATGGCATCCAGTCCTCCACTTGGGTTTACTAATTATGTGCCCAATTTTTCGGCAGATTTCAGTGGGACAGGCTAGACTTGGTAGTTGAATTTCAAATGCCCGATTACTTTGTTTTTGGGAAGATAATCCACTGCAAGAGGTGTCTGGCAGCATCTTTCTCCCCATTCAGGACACATGCATGTGCATAAGGGAGCCAAGAGAGATACTGTAGCTGTAAGCCAAACAAGTGTTCAGTTGAAGGCCGTCTTATGTGTGTGACTAACATTACCGTAATTCTCCACAGAATTTTTTTCTTAGCTACATTTCAATACTGCATCAAAATGAAATTGAATTTCTGGTCAGACTGTATCTCCTTAGATAAGCTATTCATCTCATTTACAATTCCGGCCAAGTCATATTGCTCTTGTAATTACCAGTCATTTTAATCAAGAGCCAATCAGCCAACATATATTGTTATGTCCCAATAGTCTCCTGGCATCAGTGGAAGCCAACTGATCTCTTGATGAGTTGTATTATGAAGATTAGGTAGAAAAATAGGATTGTCTGTGGGGAACTATTTATAAGGGACCTTTTTTCCATAAGAAGTTTCTTAATAAGAGGAGAAATATAAGCCCTGATAAGAAAATAAGTATTCATGGCTCTGATTTGTTCATCTTGAGAGCTGCTCCTTCCTGAGAATATTTTTAATGTCACGGCTTCCCACCGGTATATAGTATGAGATGTTTGATTGACACTCACCCGTGGTTTAAAGGCTGGCATTCCTTTGGCATAATCTTCAAGGAATCACAGGTGTATTATGTAATGAACTATGGGATAGAGCTGTATGACCCTGTAAGCTCTAAGAACACCATGTTCCCCTTCTGGAAGTGTATAATGAACCCCGACAGCTGTTTAAATGCAAATAGAGTCGAAGTCTTAATTCTTTCATTGAGAGACAGACAGGGAAAGTAAGTGATAATAAAGTGGTTAAGCCTCGAGGGGCAGGGGGACCGAACTGCGGCATCATGTGTTATTCATTGGTGAATATCTTTGTTCTCCTTTCTAATGCTTCTGGATCAGGATTGACTGACAACCAAATAATTAGGCTTGGTCTATAGGCAGCACTGGGATCTAATGGTTGCATCTAATCCTGACGGAGGTTTTGCCATTAAACTCAGTCAAGATAGAATGGCTATTTTTAGTGACTATGAAAATATGAAGCTCTTGTGTTCATTTATAGCACAGGTACCTGGTGTCTATGGGTAACTTATATGCATTCTAATAGATATAAAGCATCCATATCAAGAGTTCCTTAAACTTTTAACATCTCTTTATTTAGTTTCATGTTTCCATACAATCCTGATATACCTATCTTTTGATACCTGCCAGAACTGATTTGCACTTACAGTTCATGATGTTCTGTGCATAGATGCAAAAATGCATTTTGTGCTTTGCACAGTATCTCACAAAAATGAGTACACCCCTCACATTTTTGTAAATATTTTATTATATCTTTTCATGGGACAACACTGAAGATTCGACACTTTGATACTGTCACGGTGGGGAGTGGGGGAAACCCCCCACCGTACAATGTAAAAGGGAAAGGGGTAGCAGCTACACCAGGCTGCCAAGAAACGGGAGCTGGTCATCTCCTATAGCATCCCTAAATCTGGCCCTGTTCTCCTAACTGTATGAGCCGACCTATAAGGTAGGAGGGCCCATACACTGGAAACCTCAGAACCCTGAAATCCCTGAATATCCCTGAGGTTAGGAGACAGGGACAAGAGACAATCAGGTTCATCCAAGACACGGATGAACCAGAGCCTCCACAGGCCTAGCTGCAGGGAAAAGTGGACGACTGAATACAGCAACAGAGTTGGCAGGTAAGAACACCAGAAACACACTTACCTGCCGTAGCCACCACAACTGGAATCCGTGCATATGAACCAGAGCCCACACACCAAACAGGGCACAACACAAACAATGCATACAGGAAACCAGCATACCAGTTACTGCCTGGACCCCCATCCAGCAAGGTGTATGGCAGCCCCAGGCAGCGCTGCATACTGGCTTATGGTTCACCCACCTGGGAAACCAGCCCCCTCACGCAGGTACAACATACAACAGGGGAATATCTAGCAGACATCCCGAAAACAACATAAACAGACCAGACAGTCAAAACACACAAATACACCCTGGACAAAACCCACACCAATCAACAAAGGGTAGGATGGGAAGGAGACACTGGGAAGATCTTGATGACCACAAGGGTGGCCCTCACTGGACAGATTGTAAAGCCAGGAGCAGTGAACCACAAGCACACACCAAGCCTGGAGGAACAC
This sequence comes from Bufo gargarizans, assembly GCF_014858855.1. Taxonomy (NCBI): domain Eukaryota; kingdom Metazoa; phylum Chordata; class Amphibia; order Anura; family Bufonidae; genus Bufo; species Bufo gargarizans. The sequence continues at coordinate 127,136,918 of NC_058085.1, forward strand.
TGAGCTACAGGCATCCAGCAGAAGCGAAATACCCCAAAGCGACCACACCCACAACAAGAACACACATTAACCCCCAGCTAACGAAACACAAGAAAAGAGCAACTGAAGGGGAATTGCACACACAAGCAAACGGCAACAGGTTGCCGCAGGCAACAGCTTGCGTGGCAAGCGAGTCACGGCGCAAACAGAAAAACCTGTGACACTGCCACAACATGCCAAAACAGCAACACGTTGCCACCGGAAACAGCAAGCGTGGCATGGACGTTTCAACCGTATTAACTATGTAACTTTGTACACTATAGGCTGTGACAGATACAATGTAAAGTAGTCAGTGTACATCTTGTATAACATCGTAAATTTGGTGTGCCCTCAAAATAACTCATCACACAACCATTAATGTCTAAACCGCTGGCAAAAAAAAGTGAGTATACCCCTAAGTGAAAATGGCCAAATTGTGCCCAATTAGCCGTTTCCCTCCCCGGTGTCATGTGAGTCATTAGTGTTACATGGTCTCAGGTGTGACTGGGGAGCAGGTGTGTTAAATTTGGTGTTATTGCTCTCACACTCTCTCATACTGGTCACTGGAAGTTCAACATGGCACCTCATGGCAAAGAACTCTCAGAGGATCTGAAAAAAAGAATTGCTGCTCTACATAAAGTTGGCCTGGGCTATCAGAAGATTGCCAACACTCTGAAACCGAGCTGCAGCATGATAGCCAAGACCATACAGCAGTTTAATAAGACAGGTTCCACTCAGAACAGGCTTTGCCATGGTCGACCAAAGAAGTTGAGTGCGTCATATTCAGAGGTTGTTTTTTCAAAATATACGTATGAGTGCTGCCAACATTGCTGCAGAGGTTAAAGGGGTGGGGGTTAGCCTGTCAGTGCTTAGACCAAATGCCGCACACTGCATCAAATTGGTCTGCATAGCTGTCGTACCAGAAGGAAACTACTTCTAATGATGATACACAAGAAAGCCTGCAAACAGTTTGTTGAAGACAAGCAGACTAAGGACATGGATTACTGGAAAATTGCCCTGTGGTCTGATGCATGGTGGTGGTGGGAGTGTCATGGTTTGGGGCTGCATGAGTGCTGCCAGCTGTGGGGAGATACAGTTTGAGGGAACCATGAATGCCAACATGTACTGTGACATACTGAAGCAGAGCATGATCCCCTCCCTTTGGAAACTGGGCCACAGGGCAGTATTCCAACATGATAACGACCTAAACACACCTACAAGACGACCATTGCCTTGCTAAAGAAACTGAGGGTTAAGTGCTGGACTGGCCAAGCATGTCTAAATACCTAAACTCTATTGAGCATCTGTGGGGCAACCTCAAATGGAAGGTGGAGGAGTGCAAAGTATCTAACATCCACCAGCTCCCTGATGTTGTTAGAAGAAAATTCCAGTGGCAACCTGTAAAGCTCTAGTAAACTCTATGCCCAAGAGAGTTAAGGCAGTGATGAAAAATGCAAAACACAAACAATGCAACAGCACTCAGCAAACACAAATAATAAAGTAAATATAATCGTGCCATACTCACTATAGAAAATGTAAAATGCTAATGCTGTGTTATAAATGTGAGATTCTTGGCAAATACATTTTGTTCAAAAATATTTGTGCCCGTCTGACGGGCCCCTGAATATGATTGCGGCACCATATAATTATGGCACCATGAGAGGTATAATAAGAGGTATAATGTGGGCTCGGCATCGAACCTGCATTCCCTGAATATAATGGAGGCTGGTATGACACCAGTGAATGTGGTATTTAGTGTTATGTTCCCGTCTTAATGAGATCGCCTTGACACTGGCAGATGGGCACAAATAATTTTGTACAAAATGTATTTGCCAAGAATCTCACATTTATAATGCAGCATTAGCATTTTAAATTTTCTATAGTGAGTATGGCATGATTGTATTTACTTAATTATTTGTGTTTGCAGAGTGCTGTTGCATTGTTTTTTGCTTTTGTGCTTTCGGCCATGGCAACGTGCACCTGCGCACTGGGATGTGCTGACTGACCCACAATTTTCTTTTCTTTGCAGTGCTGGAAAATAATGATGGCCACACAAAATATTGACACTTTGGGCACAATTTGGCCATTTTCACTTAGGAGTATACTCACTTTTGTTGCCAGTGGTTTATACATTATTTGCTGTATGTTGAGTTATTTTGAGGGCACACCAAAGTTACACTGTTATACAAGCTGTAATTAGAGGTGTACTCACTTTTGTGAGGTACTGTATTTATATAGATTTTATTTAAAAGGATTGCATCATTAAGTCATCCCATCTGTTATCACGGCCTATGGACATCATAGAGAAGGAATCTACCACTTTTTATCCCCTCAATGAGCCAGGGTAGAGAATAGGCTTACATGGGCTAATGTCATGGCTGAGGACGGGGAAAACCTGTGTATGAGCCCTCCCACTATCAGGGTTGACTCATATGGTTAGGAGTCAGGGTCAGATTAGGGACGCGATAGGAGATGACCTGCTCCCTAATTCTGTTGTCCTGGCCGAGCAGCCATTAACATCTTCTGGCATCGCACGGCTGAGGATTTTCCCCATCCTCAGCCGTGACAGTATGACCACAAAGCCTCCTCACGTGGCACCTTTGGAAGAGGGTGCAGCATGCATCGCCATACGTTTGTGGGGTGCATGTGCGTTCTCCGGAGGGAGAGCGTTTTGGGGGTTTCGCCACTGACGTCGTGGTGAGTGGCTTTTCCCTGCCATTCCTTCACCGTTGTCTGTCTTGGCGTCCCCTTTACTTTTATTTCTTCACCGTTGTTTGTTTGGTGTGCGGTTGCACACCTTCGAAAGAGGGTGCAGCATGCATCGCCATATCTTGTGGGGTGCATGCGCGTTCTACGGAGGGAGAGCGTTTTTGGTGATCACCGTTAATGGCGCAGTTGGTGGCTTATTCCCCGTCACCTTACCTTCCGTGTCCGTGTTGGTGATCCCTCGCCCCTCTCCATGTTCCTATCTCTGGTCGTCTGCTGGCAGCATTCCGTTAGTGTTCCGGCTGCGTGCTGGTTAGGAGTGTCTGCTGGCAGCGACTGGAGTGGGGACGTGAGTGGAGAGTGGACGCAGTGTCAGTGCCCTCTCCCCGGGCTGTTTCTTTACTGGTCTCCGGTTCCTGTGTGTTGCTCCGGAGCCTGGCAGTCGGCTCCTGGTTCCTGTGTGTTGCTCCAGGGGCCGGCAGCAGTCCTGGGGAGACGCGCATGTTTTGACACTGATTCCCCTTCTCCTATCCCCTTGTTTAGTCTCTCACCAGTTTCCCTTTTTTTCTTTGTCAATCACAGGTGAGGGCCGTAGTATGTTGCCTCACCTGTGGTTGCCGCTGGCAACATAATTTATGTGGCAGCATAGCAGCCTGAGCTGTGCTAGGCAGATTGGTGTAAGTGCATGCGGTTGCACCTGGCAACCTGCCTTTATATGTGTGCACATTCCCTGGTTGGTGTGCACGGGGTTTGAGTTGTGTGCACTTCCCCTTTAAGTTGTTTCTGTCCCCCTTTTCTTGTAGCTTGGCCAGTGAGACCCCTGTTCCTCCGTACCTAGGAGGAACAGGTCGTCTTACCCTGCTCCTTGTTCCAGGGCAATCCTGAGGGCTAGCAGGGATTATTAGGTTCCGGTGTATGAGCCCTCCCACCATCAGGGTTGACTCATATGGTTAGGAGTCAGGGTCAGATTAGGGACGCGATAGGAGGTGACCTGCTCCCTAATTCTGTCGTCCTGGCCGAGCAGCCATTAACATCTTCTGGCATCACACGGCTGAGGGTTTTCCCCATCCTCAGCCGTGACAGCTAAGTGATAAAAGTATTTACTAAGTCTGATTTAAATATATATATATATATCACATACAGAGTAGTAAAGGTAAATAATAATCACCTGACTTGCAACATAATGGGGGAGCTTCCATTGCCCCATGGTAATACAAGAGAGAGATAATGAGCTACAACATCCTACCTGGATGATGTTCTCAATGCAGCTCAGATTATTGTTTTTGTGCACAAAAGTTTATACCTTTCAGATCCACCTCCTAAGGATGTTCAGTGTTCAGTACGCATGTCCTGTGAGTTAACCACTCTGAAATGTGGCCTGGTGGTCATCTGACACAGAAAAGCCAATTGCTGGATTGTATGAATCTAGATCTATGGTGATCTGCTGATCATCAGGTTGGATTCAGTATAAAAAAAGGTTGTCTTCATGAAATGTTTTATTACAACTCGAAAGGCCCCCCAAACTACCATCCAGTAAGCAGGAGAATATAATTCTCATTCTGATCCATGGGCATCTCGAGTTGTATTAAATCTTTCTTCAATATGTGGACAAAATAAAACTTCCATCTATCATTCTCGAGTTCTTGATACGTGAGCAAAATGTTCTCTTTGCACCAGTCTGAAATCTCTCATTGGCCTTAAATCCACTACTTATCAAGTTTTACCTATGATACTTTCCAAATTGCTATGCTATCTGTGTAGTTTATTAATTGGAAGCGGGTTTATCACCAGAGACTTTAAAAGACCGTCTTTCTATGTAATTACACTAGACTTATTTATTGCTGAGATATGAAACTTTAGACATAGACAAATTAGCACAATAAGAGACTGCAGTATGATGTTTATCAGAATATGAGCACGAACAACTAATGAGCTGAATGTTTGATAACCAGGGGGACCAGGTAGGAAGTTAGAGAATCTGTAAAGCATTAGAAGTATGAGTGCTCAGTAATTTCTACTAAATAAAGAAAAGAAAATAAGTTATGGCTACAGTTTATTCAGAAATAAAAAGTATGTAAATAGATAATATATAGATGATAAATAACACATATATATATATATATATATATATATATATATATATGTGTATATATAGCAGATGGATAATATATAGATAGCAGACATACTAGAAACACAAAAGGGGAGGGGTCAGCACATCCCAATGCGCAGGTGCACGTTGCTGATGTGGCTGCAAATATACATCTGACAAACACATAGTGCAACAGCACTCTACAAACCAAAAGTAGAGTACAAAAGTATATTACATTGCAAATGCTATGCTAATAAACTTACAGATGCTTAGCAAATACATTTTGTACAAAATCATTTGAGCCCGTCTGCCACATGCCAAGGCGATCTCTATAAGACGGGTACTAACACTAAAGTTCACCTGTTGGGTGCCATACCAGCGACCATGAAATCCATGCATGCTGAGCAGAGTATAGTCTGCTCAGCATGCATGCTGGTACTTGTAGCCCCTGGATTCAATGAAGGCCATTTTGGCTCCACATAGACATAAATCAAAAGGGGCCCAGCATGCATGTGGGACCTGCACTTCCTGGATTTCATGGTCGCTGTTATGGCACCCAACAGGTGAGCTTTAGTGTTAGGAACCGTCTTATAGAGATTGCCTTGGCGTGCGCAGAGGGGCTCATATGATTTTGTACAAAATGCATTTGCTATGTAATATACTTTTGTACTCTACTTTTGGTTTGTATGTGTTTGTCAGATAGATAGCAGACAGATATGGCAGATAGATATTGCACTGTTGTGCTCCTCCTTGCAGGCACTTATGCCCTGCTACCCACCTAGCTGATTCCCTCAGTCATCCCGAGGTCTGGGTCTTCTCGTCCTCCTCTTCTAGCCAGCAACGGCCTTGGCCACTGTTGCCACTTTTGTAATCTGTCCTATAGGATGTGCACGCATGTTCCTGGCCTCCTAAAGGGCCAGCACTTTCAAACCCTAATCCTTCCCATCTAAGGCTGGCCACCCCTGGGTATATAAGGCACTTTCCCCAGTGGGATGGTGCCTGAGCTTGGGTTTCTAGTTTCCAGTTAACCAGTGAAGGTGTCTAATTCTGTCAGATTGCCAGTGTACCGACTTTGATTCTCCGTTACCTTCCCTTACCTTAGCTTGTTTCTAGTATTGACCCATTACCACCTGCCCTTGGATTTGTATCTTGACTACATTTGAACTCTGCCTGCCTTGACCTCAGCTTGTCTCCTAACTACATAGATTGCCCGACCCCTCATTGCTTTGCACTACTGACCCTGATTCCCATGGGTCAGCCTTCAACTACACCAGGATTATCTCAAAAGTGTAGCGGCCTAGTGGCTCCCCTCCAGCGAATATCAGATCCCTGTATAGGCATTAAAGGGTGAAAACAGGGGACTTTCAGGATAATGGAGGTAGACCAAACCCAAAGCTGGCTAGTTGGTATATTGGGTCCACACCCACCCCAGACAAACCCATTTTATGACCCTTTTCATTACTTGACGCCTGTGAAACAACATACTTGCATCACACATAGGACTATTTCTGGATAGTGCTGGTAATCTGTATCAGCACTTGGGAGACTTGCCAACTATTCTGACAGTCCAGGTGATCTCTCCCTTTTTTCTAAAATGTTCTTTGGGAATTGGCGATAGATAGATAATATATATCAGTAGATAGATGATATACAGTATATTAGATAGATGGATATGAAATACATATGAGATATATATAAATATGAGACAGACAGACAGATAGATAGATAGATAGATATAGATATATTTGATATCTGATATTCGATTTTTGGTGTTTCTCCCTTAGGAAACTTCATTGCCCCAGAAATTATATCCACATGAACCTCTTTGTGTCTTTCATTATACGGGGAGCTGCCGTGTTCATTAAAGATGCCATTCTTTTTGCTGATGAGAATATTGATCACTGCACCATGTCTACGGTGAGAATATCCATGTGTGATGGTTAGAGTTAGGTCTACATACAGAGATATAGCATTGGCATTCCATCCTGATGGACTTTGTAAAGTATTTATTTAATTCACTTGGGGTGCACGTACACCAACAGATTATTTGACCAATTTCTGTCCAATCGGTCAAATAGTAGGTGAGTATAACAAAAGATCTGTGTGTAATAGGCCATCTGACCAAAGATTGTTCAGAAAATCTGTCAGTTAATCTGTTGGTGTAATACAGCTTGTGCTGCTACGCAGTTAAATTTATATAGTTTAATTAGTTGAACCAATCATATAATTTTCTTTTTGGTCATATGCTCCCATCTAGTGGCCATTTTTGGTATTGCTCTTAGTTTTTCTGTTCATCTTCTGTCATTCATTTCTTTGCTCCACCCCTCCTTCTGTGTACATCACTTCCTGTATATTCATTCTGCTCCAGGGATTCAACAGGTGCACATGTATTCTCATGCAAGCTTGCAAAAGCATCATGACCCCACAACACTGCACAATACTGGAATCCATCTGTTTCTGCTGTACTCTGCAATCAAGCTCAGTGCCATTCGCCATCTTGTGAAAGCACATGGTCGCACAAGCTTTCTGCACTTCAAGTGAATGTTCAAAACTGTTTCTCTACATTTCACTGTTACCTCACCTGTCTAAGCCGCTGTTTGTCTTCTTAAAGAGACAGTACCATTTGTCACTGTTCGTCTTCTTAAAGCGACAGTACTATTTTTTCGCAAAACCATAAAAAAATGTCTAGACAAGGCTCTGAACACTCTTTTATGGCTGAACCAACACAGATACATCATGCCTCTGAACCGGCAGACGTACAGGGAGCAGATTCTGCAGTTATTACCGAACAGAGTGCACAATAAAACCAACACATAAACTAAGAGAAAACTATGAAGCCACTAGAGATGAGTTCTCTAGTAATCTGTCAAACCCCTGGGACAGAAACTCACACCGCATGTCAGTTTTGTCACACTCTAATAATTAACTAGCTGAAATAATAGACTCTATAAATTTGCTGTGTATGTACACTACCAGCAGCTGTCTGCAAAATACTCAGCCTTCTTGCAGGACTCTAATATAGAGGATTCTTCAGCAGAACTGGCCAGGACTGATGCACTGAACCAACAAAGGGATCTCGCAGTGCAAAATGCTAAGCTTAAAGAGGACCTTTCACCGATTATGACAATGTGAACTAAGAATACAGACATGGAGAGCGGCGCCCGGGGATCTCACTGCACTTACTATTATCCCTGGGTGCCGCTCCATTCTCCTGCTATGCCCTTTCTGTTATCTTCGCTCACTAAGTTATAGTAGGTGGAGATTTCAGTCACTAAGTTATGGAAGGCGGAGTCTGCCCTTGTTCTGTTGTAGCGCTGGCCAATCGCATTGCAGAGCTCACAGACTGGGAGAAAAAAACCTCCCAGGCTGTGAGCTCTGCGCTGCGATTGGCCAACGCTACAGCAGAACAAGGGCAGACTCCGCCTACCATAACTTTGTGACCGGAGATACCGGAGGGCATAGCAGGAGAACGGAGCGGCGCCCATGGATAATAGTAAGTGCAGTGAGATCCCCAGGCGCCGCTCTCCATGTCTGTATTTTTAGTTCACAGTGTCATAATCGGTGAAAGGTCCTCTTTAAGGAAGAACTCTGCATTACTCAACTGTAGAAGACCAGATCTCACAGATCTACCACAACCAAGTGCACTGCACTTTCTTCCAGATCCTCTCGTTCCAGAAAATCAACATTAAGCGACAAGTTAATAGAGGCCCCCGCTGATGCCAAATCAAAAAGCAAAGCTCTCAAAGCAGAGATGGAAGCTTAAAGGGCAGCTTGGCAAACCAAGATTGAAGCTGAAATGGCAGCTCATCAAGCCAAGATGGAAACTCAAGCAAAGCTCCCCAAGCAGAGGCAGATTCACAAATAAAAAATCTGCAAATGGAAGGGGAGGAAGCGGCTTCCATAGCAAGGCTGAAAGTCCTTGAACAAGCAATCGGACAAAGTACCAATTCAGACTGCTTTATCCCAGTAGAACTGGAAGATCCAGCTGAACGCACCAGTGAAAACATTCTAAAGCATGACATCTGCAAAGATGCAGAGTCATCTCCTGTACCTCCTACTAACAACACTGTTCTGACATATAACGCAGAGACCTCTTAGCTCTATATGCCTGAGCCTCTTCAAGTCTACAACGCAAGTACATCTATGCAGCAAACCAGATCAACTCATGTCAACAACAAGGTGACTTCCAGTTATAAGCCGCAGCTCAAACCAAAGCCAGCACAAGCCTCAGAGATTACACCACAGTTAAACGCTCATGCAACATAATTTTACCCTGGTAAACCTCACCCTACATCACTAGAGAACTTTCACACCCAAGGGGTTCCACAAGTTACTTTGACACCAAGGAGTCGGAGACCAGACACGAATGACTTTGCCAGATACATGGTACGCTGTGAGCTCATTAACACCAGCCTCTCAAGGTTTGACGACTGTCCAGAGAGCTACAGGGCCTGGAGATCAACCTTCAAGGCTACTATTGCAGATCTCAACCTTACTGCTAAGGAAGAACTTGATTTGCTCATAAAGTGGCTGGGACCAGAATATGCAGGTCGTGTTAAAAGACTCAGAACAGTACATGTTGACCACCCAGATGCAGGTCTTGTTGCTGCATGGGCAAGACTTGAGCAAGCCTATGGTAGCTCTGAAGCCATAGAAAGCGCTCTATTCAAGAGACTACAAAACTTCCCAAAAATAGGGAACAAAGACCATCACAAGCTCAAAGATGTAAGTGACCTCCTGTTGGAGCTAGAGTTTGCAAAGACTGACCCACGTCTACCTGGACTAAGCTTCCTGTACACCGCTAATGGTGTCAACCCAGTGGTGTCTAAACTGCCATACGGCCTACAAGAGAAATTGGCACAACAGGGCTCAAGATACAAAAGAGACTATAATGTATCCTTTCCTCCATTCTCATACTTCTGCAGGATTATTAGTGATCAAGCCTGGATGAGAAATGATCACAGCTTCAGCTTCAGTGAACCCAACCTGCCTGCTTCATCCTCACCATCATCAATGTATGATAACACCGCAGCTAAATGTAGAGACTTAAATAGAGCAATATCTGTTAAAAGGACAGACATCTCGCCCTCCACAACCTCACCTACTGATCAGGGGGTTGTGGATGATAGAGATAAAGACCCTAATTGTCAGTGTCCTATTCACAAGAAGCCTCACCATCTTAAGAAATGTTGTGGGCTTAGGGCAAAGACTTTACAAGAGCGCAGGGAGATTCTCCAGAAACTTTGCATATGCTAAAAGTGCTGTGCTTCTTATAGCCATTTTGCTAAAGACTATAAAGTTGTCATCAAGTGCACAGAATGCGGTAGCGACAGACATGTTACAGTCATGCATCCTACTCTACTTCCAGACAACCCACAGCAGTTTCCTACATCCACTCCTGTCTGAAATCATGGCAGAGAGCAACAAGGCCATGCTCCAACCAAGGATAACGTCTCTTCTTGACCACCAATGCTGTGCCAAGATATGCCTAGTCAAGATATACCCAAGGGATCATCCTGAGAAAGCTGCTAGGATGTAAGCCATAATAGATGAACAGAGCAACAGATCCCTAGTTAAGCCTAAATTCTTTGAGATCTTTAACATAGAGGGTCACACAACACCATATACTCTCAGGACCTGTTCTGGTCATGTAAAGACCTTCGGCAAAAGGGTTGATGGATTCATGGTCTCTCATATCAACGAGGGAGAGGGCATACCCCTACCAACGTTAGTCGAATGCTACCAGATACCATACGAAAGGGAAGAGATTCCCACTCCAGAAGCTGCGTATCAACATCCTCATTTAAGGCACCTTGTTGATGAGATTCCTGCAATGAACAAGAATGCTGAATTATTAGTCCTGTTAGGAAGGGACATTCTCAGAGTACATAAAGTACACGATCAGTGGGATGGGCCTGACAACACCCCTTATGCACAAAGACTTGACCTAGGCTGGGTAATAGTGGGCGATGTATGCTTGGACAGGATGTGTACGCCATCTAAGATCCTCTCCTTCAAGACCTACGTGTTAGGAAACGGATGTGCATCCCACTTCAAACAGTGCCCTCACCATTATGAAGTAAAGGAGAAGCTTCTTGACATCATCCAAGTACTTGATGTTACTCCTGTCCTTTGTGATGACAACCTAGGTACCACAGTGTTTTGTACTACAAGTGTGGACAACAAAAAGGCTTGACAGAGAATTCATCAAAATAATGGATAAGTAATTATTTTAGGATAAGTCTAACAGCTGGTTGCACCATTACCTCTTTGTGCTGCAAGGGCCAAACTCCTAACCAATCATGAACAGGCTTTATCCAGATTCAACTCACTTCAACAAACACTAAGGAACAGGTCTGAAATGTAGGACAATTTTATCTCCTTTATGAAAAAGATCTTTGACAATGATCACGCCGAACCAGCGCTACCACTTCAAAGACACGATGAGTGCTGGTATCTGCCTTTCTTCGGAGTGTATCATCCACGTAAGCCAAAACAAATCGGGATAGTATTTGACTCCAGTGCCAAGCATCAATACGATCCAATAGGATTTGTGGCTCCCATCACCATACAAGGTAAAGCCTTACTTAGACAGCTCTCAGAGTCTATTAAAGATTGGGATGCTCCACTGCCATCTGACAAGCTTTCAAAATGGAAGTCCTGGAAGCAATCTCTACACGCCTTAGATGGAATCCATATACCACGCCGCTACACTTCAGCTTCTCTTGCTACGAGCCGGAGAAAAGAGCTTCACATCTTCTCAGACGCATATACTGAGGCGATTGCGGCTGTTGCCTACCTCAAGGTCCTGAATTCCTGCTGGATCACACAGAAGAGACCACGGCTGATGTCTTCGGTCTTCTAGAACCTGACAAGGATCCAGAGAACCCAACTATCCTTACCCCAGTTACCCTGCTTACCCAGAAGCTTGGGTCCGTTCCTGTTCCTCCTGGTAACTTTAAAGATGGAAATCTGTGCTTTGATCAATGGAAGCAAGTACAGAACCTTGCCAACAGGTTCTGGAATCGTTGGAAGATGGAGTATCTTTCCACTCTGCAAGGATGCAGGAAATGGCAACGACAGTACCCTAACATACAAGTTGGAGATCTTGTTCTGCTCAAGGACCAGCAAGTCGAAAAAATCAAGTGGCCTATGGGACTTATTGTGAAGAGCGTTCCTAGTGATGATGGTAAGGTACGCAAGGTGGAGGTGAAAGTTACAAGTCAAGGGACTGTAAAGACTTTCATCAGGCCTATCACGGAACTTGTTCCACTATTGCCCTTTGGATAATGAACTTATTGCCTATGCTGCTGAATCCTGCCTGAAACTTCAAGCAAGAAGTGTTTGAACTTTAATTGATACACTTGAAGTCTTACATTTTAATTGTTGCATTATATGCCTGTTCTCTTTGTTTTTCAGGTCCTCGGACATCAAGCAAATTGCACTGTTGTGTATTTGCAATTTCTATAACTACCGTTATGGTTTAAATAGTGAAATTTCCAATGCCAGACGGGGAGTGTGCTGCTACACAGTTAAATTTATATAGTTTAATTCGTTGAACCATTCACATATTCTATATTTGGTCATATGCTCCCATCTAGTGGTTGTTTTTCTGTTATATCTGTGATATATGTCATTCATTTCTTTGCTTCACCCCTTCTTCTGTGTACATCACTTCCTGTATATTCATTCTGCTCCAGGGATTCAACAGGTGCACATGTATTCTCATGCAAGCTTGCAAAAGCATCATTTTTTGACCGCACAATACTGGAATCCATCTGTTTCTGCTGTACTCTGTTATCTGGCTTACAGAATAAAGCAACTTACACGGATAAACTCGGTGTTGGTGAGTTCTAACTATCTGATAAGGATTGTCCGCAGTGATTATATCTGCTTATACAGGCCAGGAATAGAGGTCTCACTAGGGATAAATCGCTATTACAACAATCAGAGTCAGAATACAGCTTTAAAATTACTCAGTTAAAGTTAACATTCTCATATATTTGGAGAGCTGCTTCAAAGAGTACTGCATGTTCCACTCTGCAGGGCCTGGCGAGCCTGATAGCCCACTGATTGCAGTCAGAGCTGCATAACGGTTCAGTTTCCCTGTGGCAGAACTACAAGATGTTTTTCTAATTCTGGAAAACTCCTTGAACTCTGTAAAGAACAGGACTTGCTTCATACATAATTCAGTTTCATGTTCCCTCTCATTCCAGGTAAGCTGTAAGGCAGCAGTGGTTTTCTTCCAGTACTCCATCCTTGCAAATTTCTCTTGGCTCCTGGTGGAGGGAATGTATCTACACACTCTGCTCACCCTCACATTTACCTCACAGAAGCGGTATTTTTGGTGGTATATTGTCATTGGCTGGGGTGAGTAACGCCTCAAGTACTGGGTTAAATTATAGGATGTGTAATAAGGGCTGTTGCCCAGAGACCGCCACCATCTAGGGGCCTCCATCTACCACTTTGGACCAACTATGGAGATGCCATATTAGACATTTTGGAGTCCAACTACTATGTAGATGTTTACAGTATGGATTTTGGGGTCCAATTATAGTGAAGTACAGTCAATGTTTAGAGGGTCTTCTTTAGCATTTGCTTGTCTTCCACAGGTCTCCCAGCACTTACCATTGCAGTATGGATAAAGACAAGAATCAGCTTTGATAATACTGGGTAACACTCATTTTCAATTTTACACTATAGTTCCCATAAAAACTCACAAAACCAACCACAGTTACGAAAGCCAAAATTGACCCTGTGAGAACCATCCTTCTTTTATATTTTAGCATCTTGACACATGTTCTACTTAATGCTTTATACCAGTAGCATATATAAAAGGAGCGGGATAGCCTAGCATAGGTCAAATGGGTCTCCATTATGGCTGAACCTTTCCATTTGTGCCAACTCATACACTAAAACTATACCTAAAGACTTCCCTTTCGGCCTGCGTCACTTTTTTTTTTCTTAAAGGGTTTCTACCATCAGTATTACTGTTATGTAGCTGACTGATATCAGGGATGTGCTAATGTCAGCACTACATAGCAGTATGTTTTTTACATTTGTCCCTGCAGCCATTTTGCTAAAATACACACTTTTAAAATATGCTAATGAGCCTCTAGGTGCTATGTGGGAGTAGATTCAGCACCTAGAGGCTCGGTTTACTCACCCTTTATCCCGCCCAGGTCCTCCGCCCCGCTCCTCTTGATTGATGTCCAAGTTCCATGCATCGTTGAGGAAATACCGCTCCTGCACCATTCACTTCTGTATTCGGTGCAGGCGCAGTGAGTAAAGGCCGCACTCCTGATGCCGGCTTCCTCACTGCGCCTGCGCCAACTACGTCACAGTGAGGAAGCCGGCACCAGGAGCGCAGCCTTTACTCACTGCGCCGAATACAGAAGTGAACAGCGCAGGCGTGGGATTTCTGGTAGTAGTCGTTTAAAAGTGTGTATTTTAGCAAAACGGCTGCAGGGAGAAATGTAAAAAAACACACTGTTATGTAGTGCACATCGGTAATGTCAGTCAGCTACATAACAATAATTCTGATGGTAGAATTTGAAATATATTGCTTTAAATGTAAAAAATAAATAAAAATGGGACCATCTTCTGGTAGTAGTAGTTCTGGTTGTATCTCGCTCTTATCACTGTGTGCTTCATATTGTCATTCAGGTGCTGGGATGATTATGAAAACATTTACTGGTGGATAATCAAGACCCCAATACTAGTTGCAATATTCGTAAGTATAATCTGGTGAAACGTGAAGTGTTTTATAGAAAAGTTGGTAATTACGATAAATCTATATGAATATATTATTCCACAGTGCTTTACTAATATTTACTTATTATCAAAATCACTCTCTTTGTGAGCACTCTCATAATCCTATGAGACCTATGGTACCTCTAATGAACACAAGGTGGTGAGGTGCAAATACTTGGTTTTTCATATTCTTTACCACACAGAAAAGCTGCATGTATGCATTTTATGTTATAATAATAATAATAATAATAATCTTTATTCAATATTCCGCAGTGCCTTACAATTTAGAGGGTTCATGTAAAAAACAAAAGACATCACAAAATTACTAGCTAATATACAGGGAGTGCAGAATTATTAGGCAAGTTGTATTTTTGAGGATTAATTTTATTATTGAACAACAACCATGTTCTCAATGAACCCAAAAAACTCATTAATATCAAAGCTGAATATTTTTGGAAGTAGTTTTTAGTTTGTTTTTAGTTTTAGCTATTTTAGGGGGATATCTGTGTGTGCAGGTGACTATTACTGTGCATAATTATTAGGCAACTTAACAAAAAACAAATATATACCCATTTCAATTATTTATTTTTACCAGTGAAACCAATATAACATCTCAACATTCACAAATATAAATTTCTGACATTCAAAAACAAAACAAAAACAAATCAGTGACCAATATAGCCACCTTTCTTTGCAAGGACACTCAAAAGCCTGCCATCCATGGATTCTGTCAGTGTTTTGATCTGTTCACCATCAACGTTGCGTGCAGCAGCAACCACAGCCTCCCAGACACTGTTCAGAGAGGTGTACTGTTTTCCCTCCTTGTAAATCTCACATTTGATGATGGACCACAGGTTCTCAATGGGGTTCAGATCAGGTGAACAAGGAGGCCATGTCATTAGATTTTCTTCTTTTATACCCTTTCTTGCCAGCCACGCTGTGGAGTACTTGGACGCATGTGATGGAGCATTGTCCTGCATGAAAATCATGTTTTTCTTGAAGGATGCAGACTTCTTCCTGTACCACTGCTTGAAGAAGGTGTCTTCCAGAAACTGGCAGTAGGACTGGGAGTTGAGCTTGACTGCATCCCTCTGCAAGATATCTCACTATTTTTGACTTTTCTGAGCCTGTCAAGTCCTTCTTTTGACCCATTTTGCCAAAGGAAAGGAAGTTGCCTAATAATGATGCACACCTGATATAGGGTGTTGATGTCATCAGACCACACCCCTTCTCATTACAGAGATGCACATCACCTAATATGCTTAATTGGTAGTAGGCTTTCGAGCCTATACAGCTTGGAGTAAGACAACATGCATAAAGAGGATGATGTGGTGAAAATACTCATTTGCCTAATAATTCTGCACTCCCTGTACAACTGAAACACTAGGATTTATTCACAAGGTTACTCTTTTTTTTTTGAGGGGGGGTGTCTGCAACATGGACAGGTATAGAATGTATACTGTATCTGTCACATCGCCTCAGCACTTTCTTTGATTAATATAAATCCCAAGATTTTTCATGGAGATCTGCCCCAGGCTGTGAGCTATACTCATTACTACTGAAATCCTAGTAGGAGCTAGCTACTTCCACTCTAATGTTACCATTAAACTACACCTCCTAGCCAGGGCCGGTGCAAGGATTTTTGCCGCCCTAGGCAAGATAAAAATTGATGCCCCCCCCCCCCCCCGCCTTATCAGATGATCTGCCCATATAATGTTCCACCTCTTTCTCAGCTTTTAAATTAAAATAACTGCTATGTTTCCCTTAGGGTTAATCCAGCTCTTTTTGTGGAACGGAATTGCGGACCCATACGTTTCTATGTATCCGCAATTCCGATCCTGAAAAAAATAGAACAATAGCGGACAAGAATAGTCATATTCTTAGTGCCGGC